>NC_092248.1:1925764-1965764 GCF_036320965.1 Panulirus ornatus | reverse complement strand
GTCGTCTCCTCAGGGCTGGTCGATGATTGAGTGCCTTTGGATTGGCTGGGGGTGTGTGAATGTGTGTATACCTACAATAGAAGTGTAGACATGGTATGCACACGAGTAAGAGACGAGGCAACACAAGTGTTAAAACTCTCTCCCCGCAACACGCACAGAGTAATGACACACACACACACACACACACACACACACACACATAAAGATGCACATGTAACCAGACGAAGGAATGTACACGTGTGCATATCAGAGGGATAATTGCACACACACACACACACACACACACACACACACACACACACACACACACACACACACACACTTGCACACACACACACACACTTGCACACACACACACACACACACACACACACACGCAAGAAACAGTAAAGAAGATAAGACAATGTGCGAGGGACCAAATACGAAGTTCCAGAGTGTACTCATGGTGGAGGACAGGGTATCACAAACACTAGTGGCGTGGCGTGGGATGGGATGGGAAGGAGGAGGACTTGGAAAGCGACGAAAGTGTTAGGGAAGATATAAGTGGGGATATTAAAGGTCTTGAACCTTATAAGGAGCAGAGATGTGATGAAGTCTCTCGAAATGTACTTCAGAAGACTGAAGAGGAACTTGATAAGCTGCTTGAGATGTGAGAGAAAGATCGCTGGTACAGGATTTAAGCGCCGGTGAAAGTTGAAGAAGAGAGAGAGAGAGAGAGAGAGAGAGAGAGAGAGAGAGAGAGAGAGAGAGTCTCTCGTGCCTCTTTTAGAAGAAAGGTGATCGAGAGATTGCGCTGATCTACTGTTCGGTAATATTTCTGACGAATGTCATTTGTTAATACGTTCGGAAAAAAGATGACAGGAAAGTAGATGGATGATTCCACGCTGGGTAGGAGCCACCAAGCAGCTAGGTTGGAGACAGGACGGAAATACAAGACTTCTTGATTTAGGAAGGTCGATTGAGTCGCCCGGAACCCGTCGTGTCTTAATTCTCCGTCGTGCTCGCTCACTTCCCTCATCTCAGAGTGGAGCTCGAAATTCATGGTGATTTGAGGTGGAAAAAGAGGTGGAGAGGTGAGGTGAGGGTCTGTAGATTTTCTTTCTCGACTCCTCCCCCTCCAACTCTCTCTCTCTCTCTCTCTCTCTCTCTCTCTCTCTCTCTCTCTCTCTCTCTCTCTCTCTCTCTCTCTCTCTCTCTTCTTTAAAGGCCATGGCCATGAAAGAGACATGAATACACGGTGGAAGGAAAAAAGAGCGTCATGCATTAAAATGCCTTTTTTAAACGCCCTCCTTCCCTCCCAATAGAGTGAACTTTTTTTTTTCTTTTTTTAAACAAACGCATGCGTTCTAGGACTCTGTCATACAGCATTTGACACCGTTCCCACGTATAGGTGGGGAGGGTCGATAAAGGAGGCGCAGATCTTCAGGCCAGCATAAAGGGGACGAACCCCTACAGTGGGGTCGAAAGTCGATGGGAGAGGAAGGGAACAAAGGACGTGGGTCAGAGAAGCCATTTCTAAGTGGGTTGGGTAGGGGGTGGGGGAAGGGGGAGAGGGGGGGGGTAGGGGGAGAGGAAGGGGGGGGGGGTGTCGGTAACCGGTGGCGTGCCGCTGGGTCCAGTCTTAGAGCCGCTGTTCTTCGTGGTCTACGGTGATGGCTTCCCCCCGCCCGCGGGAGGATGAGATTCATACGTTGGTGGATGTGCTTACGGATGTGATGAAAAAAAAAACAAGGGTCACGAGAGATAGATAGTTAGATAGATAGATAGATAGATAGATAGATAGGTAGAGAGAGAGAGAGAGAGAGAGAGAGAGAGAGAGAGAGAGAGAGAGAGGGTTGACCAGGATTTGTATCATCGTACAGACGGACTTTACACCAGTCCTGAAGTTGTTCAGGTACGTTGGTCGATGAAGTTCAGGCCACACACGGTGGAATGTCATGAAGATAAGAACACACGCTGAGGGAAGGTCCTGATAAGGTCTTTCGTCTGGCAGATAACAGTCTACAGGGATCTCAGTGTGAAATGGATTTGCCGGGGTCGACAGTGTACCCAACCCCTCGTCAGAAGACCGCGGTATAATGATGAAGGAGAAAGAGACATCTGATGGCTTAAATGCAAATTACACTTCAGCACGTAAATTAGGCGAGTGTTCAGTCATCTGCATACAGTTTAGACAAATCAGAATATGCATTTCAGGTTGGGTCGCGTCGCATACAAAAACAAAGATATAACAGAGAAGGTCCAGAGGAGCACAACAAAGATGGAGTACTTCACATAAAAGACCTGGGGAGCTGGGAAAGGGTAGAGGGTATGAATTTGCCCACAATGGAATAGATTATAACCCTGAGGTCTCCAGACCAGTTCAGCAACGTCGAACGTCATCATGTCTTTGAGAGATACCAAGAAAGAGTAGCCAGAGATTATATACAAGAGAGCAGGCATAACACGGAAGAGAAGAGGTAAAGAAATACCTTTCGTAGGATGAGAGTAGTGGATGAATGGAATGAATGATGAAATTGTCAATGCGCGTTCATATGCACTTTGTTCGTGTGTGTGTGTGTGTGTATATATATATATATATATATATATATATATATATATATATATATATATATATAGATAGATAGATAGATAGATAGATAGATAAAAAATGATTTTAGAAAATGATCAAGGGATGGGGAGGAGGGTCCCATCTTTCCCTCACCCCTCTGTAGAGATGAATAATCACACACACACACACACACACACACACACACACACACACACACACACACACACACACGAACCAACTGGGGGGGTGAGGTGGATAACGCACAAAGAACAGTGAACTGTGAACGGCTGGGCGAGTCATAATGTCTGTCTGGGGTTTAATCTCTCTCTCTCTCTCTCTCTCTCTCTCTCTCTCTCTCTCTCTCTCTCTCTCTCTCTCTCTCTCTCTCTCTCGTGATACCCCGTCGCCACAAGTGCTGGTTCGGGAGGAGGAGGACTGGCCCCCAACCCTCCAGTAAAGGTTAGTCTCCCACTCAACATCCATCCGAGATGACCCTTACATCGTAGTCCCTTGAACACACAACGGGACGATCCTTGAACACAAGGCGGGACGACCCTTAAGCCCAGGCGGGACGACCCTTGAGCCCAGGCGGGACGACCCTTGAGCCCAGGCGGGACGACCCTTAAGCAAGACGGGACGACCCTTAAGCCCAGGCGGGACGACCCTTAAGCCCAGGCGGGACGACCCTTGAGCCCAGGCGGGACGACCCTTAAGCAAGACGGGACGACCCTTGAGCACGACGGCGTGACTTTTGAACACGACGTTACGCCCCTTGAACACATGAACCTGAAGCTCGATGGTACGACCCTTGAGCACGACGGTACGACCCTTGAACACATGAACCTGAAGCTCGATGGTACGACCCTTGAGCACGACGGTACGAACCTTGAACACATGAACCTGAGGCTTGATGATACGACCCTTGAGCACGACGTTACGACCCTTGAACACATGAACCTGAAGCTCGATGGTACGACCCTTGAGCACGACGGTACGACCCTTGAACACATGAACCTGAAGCTCGATGGTACGACCCTTGAGCACGACGGTACGACCCTTGAACACATGAACCTGAAGCTCGATGGTACGACCCTTGAACACATGAACCTGAGGCTCGATGGTACGACCCTTGAACACGGACGGCATGAGCCGTAAGTACGACTGTACCATACTCAAGTACAACAGTTCGACCCTTGGGGTATAATGGTTTGGCAATGATACCCATGGGTCATACCGTCGTGTTCAAGGATCGTACCGTCGTGTTCAAGGATCGTACCGTCGTGTTCAAGGATCGTACCGTCGTGTTCAAGGATCGTACCGTCGTGTTCAAGGATCGTACCGTCGTGTTCAAGGGGCCATACCGTCGTGTTCAAGGATCGTACCGTCGTGTTCAAGGATCGTACCGTCGTGTTCAAGGATCGTACCGTTGTGTTCAAGGATCGTACCGTCGTGTTCAAGGGGTCGTACCGTCGTGTTCAAGGGGCCATACCGTCGTGTTCAAGGATCGTACCGTCGTGTTCAAGGATCGTACCGTCGTGCACATTGGGTTAAGGCATTTCCTGTTTTAAGTAGTCACACAGCTGACAGTAAATATACATATTTCATGATTTATTACAATTTCAAGTACATTATAAAAAAAAAGAATAAAGTACTTGAGGTATTATATAAAAGCACAGAGTGAGAAGTCAAGGTGACATTGTTCGAAGGCATTTGAACTGGAGACACAAAAGACGACATTTAGGGCGGAGGTTTTCTGTCATTTGCCAAGGGGGAAGGAAGCTACGGGCACCTACAACGGGATTTCGCTTCATGGCGGGGTTAATACGAAGCTTAAAACGCAAACGAAGAAGGAGAAGAAGAAGAAGAAGAAGAAGAAGAAGAAGAAGAAGAGGAGGAGGAGGAAGGAGAAGAAGAAGAAGAAATTTTAAGTTAGTCTCACCTTCTGGGATTGTGGGATATTCCTACAGGAGGCTGACTTACACAAATGGGACGAGGGTCGTCCCGACATTAATCCACGACCACAGCAGAAATTATCCCCCGCTCAAGGCCAGTCGTCATTAGGGCGCTATTTCTGCGCCCGGGGAGCCTCGCCTCTGTTTACATTCTAACGCATCGGCTCCGCCCGGCTCCGCCAATGATCTTGTCTTGTTTTTAATCTCCTTTACTTCTTACTGGTCGATTTCACAGCTGTGGCGGTGAATTCGAATTGTTCGCTTCGCTCTCCACCAATGGTCTTTCCCTTGTTTCTACCTTCTGTCCTTCTTATTGGTCGATTTCGCAGCTGTCGTAGCGACTTCGAAAGGTCCGTCTGGTCTCCGCCAATGATCTCTTTTCGTCTCCACCTTCTTCGTTTCTGATTGGTGGATGATACGGCCTCTGTATTGAATTCGGATTTTGGTCGTTTTAGTTCCACCAGTAATCGTGTTGTTTCATCTCTGATCTTTGAGTCTGATTCGTAGACTTTTATGTTTCTGTCGCACGGAAATTCAAAGACCTTATCTTAATTTCTATTTTCTCTTTTTTTTTTTATAGTATTTACTTGCATTTCTTTGGGCTTAAATTTTTGTAGTTATATATGTAGTTATATACATATATTTCAAGACGGCACTAAAGAGCGATTATATATATATATAATAATTCTTATTGTTCTTTTCGAGGCGTAGTTTAGTTTCATACATTTTTTTTTGTCACAAGTTTAAATGTTCTTGTGGAGACAGTCTTTTAAAACCATTTAAAGTGATTTAATCGTTTTTGTGGAGATTTGTATTACCAAACTTTATGGGTTCGATCTTTCCCATGGTCTGAACCGCAGATATTTAATAATGCACTGTATTTCCGAATTAGATTTAATGTAACTGATCATCAAGCTTCAGGAATGTTACGTGTTGAACATGTTTTCTATCAAGTGATAACATTCATATGTATGACCCACTGAAAAAAAAGTTATAAAGATTATTTCTTTTACTTTTTTTTTTTCAAGAGAATGGTTTATCGCATCACTCAGATACCGTCCCTCACTGTGAGGTTCTCAAGCATATATTGGTGTCGGTCGATCCTCACTAATAGACCCAATGAGGCGGCTTCAGACCCACGCACTGGCATCAGAGACCCCTCATGCAGTGGCCTGTATGGCATTAGTCTCTCACGCCTTGGTTTGCGTGGCAACAGAGGCCACTCATGCAGTGTCTTGCATGATATGAGAGTCCCTCATGCAGTGGCCTGCATCAGAGGCCCCTCGTGCAGTAGCTTGCATGGCATCAGAGGCCCCTCGTGCAGTAGCTGGCATGGCATCAGAGACCCCTCATGCAGCAGTTTGCATGGCATCAGAGACCCCTCATGCAGCACCTTGCATGGCATCAGAGGCCCCTCATGCAGCGTCTTGCATGGCATCAGAGGCCCCTCATGCAGCGTCTTGCATGGCATCAGAGGCCCCTCGTGCAGTAGCTTGCATGGCATCAGAGACCCCTCATGCAGCAGTTTGCATGGCATCAGAGACCCCTCATGCAGTAGCGTCTTGCATCAGAGGTCCCTCATGCAGTAGTGGCCTGCATCAGAGACCCATCATGCAACTGCTGCATGACTGATAAATCATTATAGGCCGAGTCCACGGGCCAGCCAGAGTTGGCAGTGCGGAGCTGGCCCTCGTCGTCTTTGCCCTCCGATTTATAATAATGATAACAATAATAGTGTTAATAATAATAATAAAATAATAATAATAATAATAATAATAATAATAATAATAATAATGATAATCACTAAACGCTTATAAGAGGTTGTATACACAACACGTCCCGGGTCCCTCTGTACTTAAAGCAACACTCGGGCATCAGAGACACTTGATACTTATTGGCTTGTGTTCGTAGCAACACTTTTTAAAACACTTGTGAACGGTAGTAACTGGGTATGACTGAAGTACGTAGGGCACCGAGGAGGGAGTTTATTCTCTCCTTTTTTTTTTTTTTTCGAATGTCACTTTCACCACACTGTAGGAATTCTGGGCGAGATTGTGTTGTGGTTATTCACTGAGCGGGTCACAACTCCCTCCTCTTTCTCCCCCAACCCCAGCCCCTCAGTGACCACAACTTGGTGAGATTGACCGCCTCACTCACTCACTACACCACACCACAACACTCACTCACATCTCGGTTCGAACACCGCTTAAGACGACTGCTCGAGGGGTGTCTTCTCGTGGTCTCCTCTCCCTGGTGGTGTTTCCAGAGCACGCGAGGAGCACCACGTCCCCACCAGCCACCAGAACACTGTCCGGGGGGCGGCAGGAAGAGGAGGGGAGAGAGAAGGGGCAGGCACGTAGCGCTACCGCCCAGCACAAGGAGGAGGAGGAGGAGGGAGGGGGGTAGAGACACGTCGGTGGCAGTGTGCGTCGACGGTGCCGTTGTGGTGGCATCGGCCCACAGCGGCACACACACACACTGATGCCAACACGGCCGGCCCGAGCCACCTCACTCCCTCAACCCCAGTGTTGCCAGTTGTGCTGCACACGCAGTTACGCCAGTATCTCACCCTCCCTCGATATATATATATATATATATATATATATATATATATATATATATATATATATATATACGTTTCGCGAACTAGATCATATTCTTGTTGCAGTCAAGTGCATCAGGGACTTCTAGTAGAGGGTAGTTTTTGGGAATGGGATCGTAGATGGAGTTCCCTTTCTGTTTCCCATATCTACTTTTGACCGTGTGGTTCGTATGGGGTGTTGGGGTTTGGGGTAAGGGGTGGGTGATGGGAAAAGCCTCGGGGGCGCCCCGCCAGACCGTCGTACTCAAGTGTCCAGATAAACAAATTTTGACTCACCAGTCGCACGAGTGGACGCTAGGCGCCCCGGCCCAGCTCTCGTATTATCCTAGCCAGCTGGTATTTCCTCGTCCGCTCCTCCTTCGTGGAATTAGCTTTCCCCATCTTTTCCAGATCTCTCTCTCTCTCTCTCTCTCTCTCTCTCTCTCTCTCTCTCTCTCTCTCTCTCTCTCTCTCTCTCCCTCTCAATTGTCGACTCGTTGTGCTGTGTTTATCATGTCGAACACCCATGCATACTACCCTTAACGTAGAACTTATGTTGTAGTTATGATTATATTGTCGTGAGTATGTTGTATTCCTCCTGGTCATACGAGACATCTATGTGAAATTTCCCCTCTTCCCCCTCAAGGCTTGATCTCTGCTTTGGCCTCTGGGGACTGATCAGCTGGGCTGTTCGTGTATGCACCCTCCCTATGCCCTCGCCCTCCGTCTGCAAGTGGTCGCAAGATCACGAAGGTTATTTGCTACGTCTTCAGTACACCCACACTTCAGTACACCCACACTTCAGTACACCCGCACTTAAGTACACCCACACTTAAGTACACCCACACTTAAGTACACCCACACTTAAGTACACCCACACTTAAGTACACCCACACTTAAGTACACCCACACTTCAGTACACCCACACTTAAGTACACCCACACTTCAGTACACCCACACTTAAGTACACCCACACTTAAGTACACCCACACTTAAGTACACCCACACTTAAGTACACCCACACTTCAGTACACCCACACTTAAGTACACCCACACTTCAGTACACCCACACTTAAGTACACCCACACTTAAGTACACCCACACTTAAGTACACCCACACTTCAGTACACCCACACTTAAGTACACCCACACTTAAGTACACCCACACTTCAGTACACCCACACTTATAGCCTGGATATCTTGTCATGGATTGTCATGTGTGACATGTTTATCCTCTGTTGATGCGTTCCGCCCCATTAGTGCGACGGTGCGACCCTTGAGGACATCGGTACGACGGTTTTTACGACGGTGCGACTCTTTGGTACGACGGTGCGACCCTTGAGTGCGACGGTGCGATTTTTGAGTACGACGGTACGACCGTTTTACGATGGTACGACTCGATTACGACTTTACGACCCTCGTGTACGACGATACGACCCTGGAGTACGACTTTACGACCCTTGAGTACGACGTCAGTTCAGACCATGTATATGACGGCACAGGTCTTTGACCTGATCAGGTCAAAGACCAGACTGCCGTACTCAAAGGCCCCCCCAGACCATCGTGCTCGAGGACGCACTCTCAGGAGTCGTACCGTCGCGCGCACGGGGTTGGGACCGTCGTGCCCGAGGGTCGTACAGCGGTCGTACTACCATGGTGGTGCTAGCCACAGTAGCACATTGCAATGGGGCGAACTCCTGCAGCCACGGTATCGTGTTACACACCCCTCAAAGTCATTCACAGCAGCGCTTAACTGAAGGAGTTATGTCATGCAGCGCGCGCGCGCGCGCGCGCGCACACACACACACACACACACACACACACACACACACACACACACACACACACACACACACACCAACACTGTTTTCCTTGCGATCGCTTGTTGGTTTTCGTTGATAGCAGTGGTGTAGCTGGCATAGGGGGTGTGGAGGAGGAGGAGATGGGGTTGGTGTGTGTGTGAGTGTGGGTGTGAGGGAGAGTTAGCTGGTGGAGATAGCTGTCTGCTGCTCGTTATTAGCTCCTGTGGATCTGAGGGAGATTGAATACCGAAACCCTCTTGGGGTTGTTTCTTTTGCTTGTGGTTAACGTAATTGGCCTTTCTGGCTGTCTGTCAGGCCCATTCTGCAACATGGGGTTGGAAGCGGTGCTTGATTTGAAGGCATGGTTGCCTTGAAGGGATGGGGAATGCTGTCTGGAAGGGATGGGAAAGGTTGCCTTGAAGGGATGGGAAGGTTGCCGTGAAGGGATGGGGAATGCTGTCTGGAAGGGATGGGAAAGGTTGCCTTGAAGGGATGGGGAAGGTTCCCTTGAAGGGATGGGAAAGGTTGTCTTGAAGGGATGGGAAAGGTTGCCTTGAAGGGATGGAAAGATTGCCTTGAAGGGATGGGAAAGGTTGCCTTGAAGGGATGGGAAAGATTGCCTTGAAGGGATGGGGAAGGTTGCCTTGAAGGGATGGGTAAGACTGCCTTGAAGGCATGGCAAGGTTGTCCAGAATGAATGGAAAGATTACCTGGAAGGGATGGTATGGTTGCCTGGAAGGGGTTTGCACTGTATGGGGGCCTGCATGCAATAGCCCACTGAACTGTTTTTTTTCTTTCACAGTGGCTGGTGTTTTCAACTGTCCCTGTTAGCTAATTGATTGTATTCGTTTTGATGTGGGTTCGTCAGGCTCATAACAACAATGGCTTTTGATTGATCAAGTGTTACAATAGTGGGCCCAACAAATGCGCAACAATGAAATAAACTTACAAAATGATAGAATGTTAGGGGTCAGGCCCGGCCCGGTAGCCCCAGGCCGCCCTCATCAAAGGTCGGGGCTCAAAGGTCGGGGCTCAAAGGTCGTAACGTCGTGCTCAAAGGTCGCATGGTTCGTGCTTAAAGGGTCGTGCCGTCTTGCTCAAGGAGATAGTTACCTTCATCTGTTCATAGCCGTTAAATCCAGATATATATATATATATATATATATATATATATATATATATATATATATATATATATATATATATTTTTTTTTTTTTTTTTTTTTTATACTTTGTCGCTGTCTCCCGCGTTTGCGAGGTAGCGCAAGGAAACAGACGAAAGAAATGGCCCCCCACCCCCATACACATGTACATACACACGTCCACACACGCAAATATACATACCTACGCAGCTTTCCATGGTTTACCCCAGACGCTTCACATGCCTTGATTCACTCCACTGACAGCACGTCAACCCCTGTATACCACATCGCTCCAATTCACTCTATTCCTTGCCCTCCTTACACCCTCCTGCATGTTCAGGCCCCGATCACACAAAATCTTTTTCACTCCATATTTTTTTTTTTTTTTTTTATACTAATCGCCATTTCCCGCATTAGTGAGGTAGCGTTAAGAACAGAGGATGAGGACTGGGCCTTTGAGGGAATATCCTCACCTGGCCCCCTTCACTGTTTCTTCTTTTGGAAAAAAAAAGAGAGGGGAGGATTTCCAGCCTCCCGCTCCCTCCCCTTTTAGTCGCCTTCTACGACACGCAGGGAATACGTGGGAAGTATTCTATCTCCCCTATCCCCAGGGATATATATATATATATATATATATATATATATATATATATATATATATACACACACACGTATACACGTACATATACATACATATATATATATATACATACATATATATATATATATATATATATATATATATATATATATATATATATATATATATTTTTTTTTTTTTTTTTTTCAAACTATTCGCCATTTCCCGCGTTAGCGAGGTAGCGTTAAGAACAGAGGACTGGGCCTTTTTTGGAATATCCTCACCTGGCCCCCTCTGTTCCTTCTTTTGGAAAATTAAGAAAAAAAACAAAAACAAAAACGAGAGGGGATGATTTCCAGCCCCCCGCTCCCTCCCCTTTTAGTCGCCTTCTACGACACGCAGGGAATACGTGGGAAGTATTCTTAATCCCCTATCCCCAGGGATAATATATATATATATATATATATATATATATATATATATATATATATATATATATATATATATGATAGAGTTGATAGAGATGCTCTGTGGAAGGTATTAAGAATATATGGTGTGGGAGGCAAGTTGTTAGAAGCAGTGAAAAGTTTTTATCGAGGATGTAAGGCATGTGTACGTGTAGGAAGAGAGGAAAGTGATTGGTTCTCAGTGAATGTAGGTTTGCGGCAGGGGTGTGTGATGTCTCCATGGTTGTTTAATTTGTTTATGGATGGGGTTGTTAGGGAGGTAAATGCAAGAGTCCTGGAAAGAGGGGCAAGTATGAAGTCTGTTGGGGATGAGAGAGCTTGGGAAGTGAGTCAGTTGTTGTTCGCTGATGATACAGCGCTGGTGGCTGATTCATGTGAGAAACTGCAGAAGCTGGTGACTGAGTTTGGTAAAGTGTGTGGAAGAAGAAAGTTAAGAGTAAATGTGAATAAGAGCAAGGTTATTAGGTACAGTAGGGTTGAGGGTCAAGTCAATTGGGAGGTGAGTTTGAATGGAGAAAAACTGGAGGAAGTGAAGTGTTTTAGATATCTGGGAGTGGATCTGTCAGCGGATGGAACCATGGAAGCGGAAGTGGATCATAGGGTGGGGGAGGGGGCGAAAATTTTGGGAGCCTTGAAAAATGTGTGGAAGTCGAGAACATTATCTCGGAAAGCAAAAATGGGTATGTTTGAAGGAATAGTGGTTCCAACAATGTTGTATGGTTGCGAGGCGTGGGCTATGGATAGAGTTGTGCGCAGGAGGATGGACGTGCTGGAAATGGGATGTTTGAGGAAAATGTGTGGTGTGAGGTGGTTTGATCGAGTAAGTAACGTAAGGGTAAGAGAGATGTGTGGAAATAAAAAGAGCGTGGTTGAGAGAGCAGAAGAGGGTGTTTTGAAATGGTTTGGGCACATGGAGAGAATGAGTGAGGAAAGATTGACCAAGAGGATATATGTGTCGGAGGTGGAGGGAACGAGGAGAAGAGGGAGACCAAATTGGAGGTGGAAAGATGGAGTGAAAAAGATTTTGTGTGATCGGGGCCTGAACATGCAGGAGGGTGAAAGGAGGGCAAGGAATAGAGTGAATTGGAGCGATGTGGTATACAGGGGTTGACGTGCTGTCAGTGGATTGAGTCGGGGCATGTGAAGCGTCTGGGGTAAACCATGGAAAGCTGTGTAGGTATGTATGTTTGCGTGTGTGGACGTGTGTATGTACATGTGTATGGGGGGGGGGGTTGGGCCATTTCTTTTGTCTGTGTCCTTGCGCTACCTCGCAAACGCGGGAGACAGCGACAAAGTAAAAAAAAAAAAAAAAAAAAATATATATATATATATATATATATATATATATATATATATATATATATATATATATATATTTTATTTTATTTTATTTATTATACTTTGTCGCTGTCTCCCGCGTTTGCGAGGTAGCGCAAGGAAACAGACGAAAGAAATGGCCCAACCCCCCCCCCCCCCATACACATGTATATACATACGTCCACACACGCAAATATACATACCTACACAGCCTTCCATGGTTTACCCCAGACGCTTCACATGCCTTGATTCAATCCACTGACAGCACGTCAACCCCGGTATACCACATCGCTCCAATTCACTCTATTCCTTGCCCTCCCTTCACCCTCCTGCATGTTCAGGCCCCGATCACACAAAATCTTTTTCACTCCATCTTTCCACCTCCAATTTGGTCTCCCTCTTCTCCTCGTTCCCTCCACCTCCGACACATATATCCTCTTGGTCAATCTTTCCTCACTCATTCTCTCCATGTGCCCAAACCACTTCAAAACACCCTCTTCTGCTCTCTCAACCACGCTCTTTTTATTTCCACACATCTCTCTTACCCTTACGTTACTCACTCGATCAAACCACCTCACACCACACATTGTCCTCAAACATCTCATTTCCAGCACATCCATCCTCCTGCGCACAACTCTATCCACAGCCCACGCCTCGCAACCATACAACATTGTTGGAACCACTATTCCTTCAAACATACCCATTTTTGCTTTCCGAGATAATGTTCTCGACTTCCACACATTCTTCAAGGCCCCCAGAATTTTCGCCCCCTCCCCCACCCTATGATCCACTTCCGCTTCCATGGTTCCA
This sequence comes from Panulirus ornatus, assembly GCF_036320965.1. NCBI lineage: Eukaryota > Metazoa > Arthropoda > Malacostraca > Decapoda > Palinuridae > Panulirus > Panulirus ornatus. The sequence goes on along the minus strand of NC_092248.1, from coordinate 1,952,562 downwards.
TCCGCTGCCAGATCCACTCCCAGATATCTAAAACACTTCACTTCCTCCAGTTTTTCTCCATTCAAACTCACCTCCCAATTGACTTGACCCTCAACCCTACTGTACCTAATAACCTTACTCTTATTCACATTTACTCTTAACTTTCTTCTTCCACACACTTTACCAAACTCAGTCACCATATATATATTCCATGTGTGGCGAGGTGGCGATGGGAATGAATAAAGGCGGGCAGTGTGAATTGTGTGCATGGGTATATATGTATGTGTCTGTGTGTGTATATATATGTGTACATTGAGATGTATAGGTATGTATATTTGCGTGTGTGGACGTGTATGTATATACATGTGTATGTGGGTGGGTTGGGCCATTTCTTTCGTCTGTTTCCTTGCGCTACCTCGCAAACGCGGGAGACAGCGACAAAGCAAAATAGATAAAAATAAATAAATATATATATGAGTGTGTGTGTGTGTGTGTGTGTCGTTATCTCACTTGCAGTTTCTCTCAAATTCTCTTCTGGCGTTCAGTTTTACACTTTTAAATTACAATGAGTGCAATGAGAATGGGCAAGCCAGTGTTCAACTCATATTTTGCTATTTTCGCGTTCCAGTGTAGGTGAAACTAGAGAATATATTGTGTATGAACACACACACACACACACACACACACACACACACACACACACACATACACACACGAAAGTAAAAGCGTTCAATATGTTCCTGAATCGTGAGGAAAGCGTTCAATATATCCACCAGCCTCGAGCCAAGCGTTCACTATGACCACCAACCTCTAAGTAAGCGTTCAATATGTCCACCAACCTCGAGGCAAGTGTTCAATATGTCCACCAACCTCGAGGCAAGCGCTCAGTATGACCACCAACCTCAAAGTAAGCGTTCAATATGTCCACCAACCTCGAGGCAAGCGTTCAATATTTCTACCAACCTCGAGGCAAGCGTTCAATATGTCCACCAACCTCGAGGCAAGCGTTCAATATGTCCACCAACCTCGAGACAAGCGTTCAGTATGTTTACCAAACTCGAGGCAAGCGTTCATTATGTCCACCAGCCTCAAAGTAAGCGTTCAATATGTCCACCAGCCTCGAGGCAAGCGTTCAATATGTCCACCAACCTCGAGGCAAGCGTTCAATATGTCCACCAACCTCGAGGCAAGCGTTCAGTATGGACACCAAACTCGCGTCAAGCGTTCAATATGTCTACCAACCTCGCGTCAAGCGTTCAATATGTCCACCAACCTCGAGGCAAGCGTTCAATATGTCCACCAACCTCGAGGCAAGCGTTCAATATGTCCACCAACCTCGCGTCAAGCGTTCAATATGTCTACCAACCTCGCGTCAAGCATTCAATATGTCCACCAACCTCGAGGCAAGCGTTCAATATGTCCACCAACCTCGAGGCAAGCGTTCAATAGGTCCACTAACCTCGAGGCAAGCGTTCAATATGTCCACCAACTTCACGGCAGGCGTTCAACACGTCCCGGAGCGTTGATGCCTCTCTCTTTATCACCCAGTTACTCTGACGTTCCACCTCCACCTCCCCTCCATGTTGCAATTGTGGGGCGTGGGGCTCCTCCGGCCTCCTGTGGGCGAGGGAGACACAGTGGCAAGTGTCTGGCATATTGGAGAGAGAGAGAGAGAGAGAGAGAGAGAGAGAGAGAGAGAGAGAGAGAGAGAGAGAGAGAGAGAGAGAGAGAGAAGCGCGAGGGGTTGGGGGAGGGAGAGGGAGGGGGGAGTGATTTATTTAGAGGGACTCGGGCCGTGACCTTCCCCAGCCGTGTGGGGGGGGCCGTGTGGGGGGGGGGGGTTGCAAGGTGGAGCCTGCAACCTGCTGGGGCGTTCGTGGTGGTGTGGTGGATGGTGGATGAATGTTCCCAGGTGGTGGTGTCCCATGTCCCAGATGGTGTGTGTGTGTGTCATATGTCCCAGGTGGTGTGTTATATGTCCCAGGTGGTGTGTTATATGTCCCAGGTGGTGGTGTCCCATGTCCCAGATGGTGTGTGTGTGTGTCATATGTCCCAGGTGGTGTGTTATATGTCCCAGGTGGTGTGTTACATGTCCCAGGTGGTGTGTTATATGTCCCAGGTGGTGTGTTACATGTCCCAGGTGGTGTGTGCGTGTGTCATATGTCCCAGGTGGTGTGTTATATGTCCCAGGTGGTGTGTTACATGTCCCAGGTGGTGTGTGCGTGTGTCATATGTCCCAGGTGGTGTGTTATATGTCCCAGGTGGTGTGTTACATGTCCTAGGTGGTGTGTTCCATGTCCCAGGTCTTGCTGGCCGCATATCCCAGGTGGTTTGTCCCATGTCCCCAGTTGGTGTGTCTCATGTCCCAGGTGTTGTGTCACGTGTTCCAGGTATTGTATCACATATCCCATTTGTTGTGTCCCATGTCCCAAATGTCCCAGGTGTTGTTGGTAACACTTTAACAGATGCTATATTCCCTTGCTGTAATGGTTAGCGTTACTGACCATGAGTCAGCAGGGGCCAGCTCGGGGTCGGAACCGCGTAGGTTCGAATCCTTGGCGTGTGGCAGTCGGCCCACACCCAATCCAGGTGTCCATCCTCCCCTCGGGGCTGGTCGATCAATGGGTACCTGGCTTAGGCTGGTGTGTGTGTGTGTGTGTGTGTCTGTGTGTGTGTGTGTGTGTGTGTACACACACACACACACACACATATATATATTTATTTATTTATTTTGCTTTGTCGCTGTCTTCCGCGTTTGCGAGGTAGCGCAAGGAAACAGACGAAAGGAATGGCCCAACCCACCCCCATACACATGTATATACATACACGTCCCCACACGCAAATATGCATACCCATACATCTCAATGTACACATATATATACACATACAGACATATACATATATACACATGTACATAATTCATACTGTCTGCCCTTATTCATTCCCGTCGCCACCTAGTCGCATATGAAATGACAATCCCCTCCCCCCGCATGTGCGCGAGGTAGCGCTAAGAAAAGACAACAAAGGCCACATTCGTTCACACTCAGTCTCTAGCTGTCATGTATAATGCACCGAAACCACAGCTCCCTTTCCACATCCAGGCCCCACAAAACTTTCCATGGTTTACCCCAGACGCTTCTCATGCCCTAGTTTAATCCATTGACAGCACGTCGAACCCGGTATACCACATCGTTCTAATTCACTCTATTCCTTGCACGCCTTTCACCCTCCTGTATGTCCAGGCCCCGATCACTCAAAATCTTTTTCACTCCATCATTCCACCTCCAATTTGATCTCCCACTTCTCCTCTTTCCCTCCACCTCTGGCACATATATCCTCTATGTCAATCTTTCCTCACTCATTCTCTCCATGTGACCAAACCATTTCAGAACACCCTTTTCTGCTCTCTCAGCCACACTCTTTTTATTACCATACATCTCTCTTACCCTTTCGTTACTTACTCGGTCAAACCACCTCACACCACATATTGTCCTCAAACATCTCATTTCCAGCACATCCACCCTCCTCCGCACAACTCTATCTATATCCCACGCCTCGCAACCATATAACATTGTTTATAGATCTGGAGAGGGCATATGATAGAGTTGATAGAGATGCTTTGTGAAAGGTATTAAGAATATATGGTGTGGGAGGCAAGTTGTTAGAAGCAGTGAAAAGTTTTTATCGAGGATGTAAGGCATGTGTACGTGTAGGAAGAGAGGAAAGTGATTGGTTCTCAGTGAATGTAGGTTTGCGGCGATGGTGCGTGATGTCTCCATGGTTGTTTAATTTGTTTATGGATGGGGTTGTTAGGGAGGTGAATGCAAGAGTTTTGGAAAGAGGGGCAAGTATGCAGTCTGTAGTGGATGAGAGAGCTTGGGAAGTGAGTCAGTTGTCGTTCGCTGATGATAGAGCGCTGGTGGCTGATTCGGGTGAGAAACTGCAGAAGCTGGTGACTGAGTTTGGTAAAGTGTGTGAAAGAAGAAAGCTGAGAGTAAATGTGAATAAGAGCAAGGTTATTAGGTACAGTAGGGTTGAAGGACAAGTCAGCTGGGAGGTAGGTTTGAATGGAGAAAAACTGGAGGAAGTGAAGAGTTTAAGGTATGTGGGAGTGGATTTAGCAGCGGATGGAACCATGGAAGCGGAAGTGAATCATTGGGTGGGGGAGTGGGGCGATAGTTCTGGGAGCGTTGAAAAATGTGTGGAACTCGAGAACGTTATCTTGGAAAGCAAAAATGGGTATGTTTGAAGGATTAGTCGTTCCAGCAATATATATATATATATATATATATATATATATATATATATATATATATATATATATATATATATATATAAGTAATCCTATATCTATGATCTGTAATCCAAACTGGGTTATAAAACCCAGTATTATCAAGGTCTTACTTCCTCATCATATAAAGGATATCTCTCATCCTCCAAGATATATAAATCACCTTGATCATCGGTCAGCCACTTTGAAAACTTCAGTCATTCTCACACGACCTTCTGCACTCACGACCAAATATGTATCTTGGCTGTGTGTGAGTAAATCCTCAGTCAGGAGGGAAAGTATGTGGTTATAAGTCTTGTACATTCATAGGCGGCCGACAGGTGCGCATGTGTGTGTGTGTGTGTGTGTGTGTGTGTGTGTGTGTGTGTGTGTATGTGTGTTCCGGGAGAGAGTTTTACTCTTGCGTTGCCCATTTTCTTAACCTAGTACATATGTTGCATAACTTTACTCTTACACACACACACACACACACACACACACACACATATATATATATATATATAGTTTGTCTATGTCCCTGGGGTTAGAGGGGATTATCTCTGGGGATATGGGGGAGGAAGAATACTCCCCCACGTAATCCCTGCGTGTCGTACAGGGCTTAGACTTGGGTGGCGGAAATAGCCCGCTGGAAATCCCTCCCTCCTGTACTATCGCTTATTAAATCCAAGGACGAAAGACGGAGCCAAGGGACGATGTAAATTTTCTCTTCCTTCCCCAAGGCTGGTTCATACCTTGGAGAGGCGGGTTGGAGGTTGAGTCAGAAGTATTTACGCGAGGCGAAAACTTCGTCCACATAATTTGCCAGGGATTTTTTGGTACTCCTCGTGTTCTCTGTGCTCTCGTAAGGCCTGCATCTCGAGGCCATAGTCCTCGTGTGTCTCGCATAGTTAGCGAGGTTTGGACGCTAGACCTGCATCTCGAGGCCATAGTCCTCGTGTGTCTCGCATAGTTAGGAGGTTTGGACACAAGGGCTCCATGAGGCCAGGGGTATATATATATGTACATATTTTCCTGATGTGACGTTCATGGTTTTACATATTATGATCGAACGTGATGAGGCCAGACTCCGGGTAATGGTGATGATGTGGTTTGTTTGAAAAGGGATTGTCTTGCTTGTGTGTGTGTGTGTGTGTGTGTGTGTGTGTGTGTCTAGCTCCCTTGAAATTTCTGAGATTAGATGATAAATGTAATTTCCACACTAGCGATAATCTGATCTATCAACATTCTAGAAACGCTGTCGATATATATATATATATATATATATATATATATATATATATATATATATATATATATATATATATATATATATAAATAACTAAGTGGGTGTTGCATGGTACGCTTGTGTCGTCCGCGGTGCACCGTAGTTATGGGCAGTGAAAGATATTTTGGAAATGTTTTTTAGAGGATATTATAAAACATCCGGAATAAGAAGTCTTACGGCCGATTATACGATTATACAGTTGTCTTCAAGTTATGCGTCAGGGTTAGAGATCGAGGTTAGACATAGGCCTAACTCAGTCAAAATCCGAACTAGAGTCATGGATCTTACGCCAGCAGTTCCTTAGACGCTGGACAACTAGTGCATCGGATATCATCAACACATGACGTACACTTGTCAAGTCACGACCAAAGGCATGTGTCGGGTTGAAGTGCGTCTCCTGACGATGGAGGGCTGGTCGATGGGCATAGCGAGCGATCTCCCCCATGTGTCTGCCAGGTTGGCTGCTCAGGCCACGGTATAAGGGAATGGAGTTCCCTCCTCTCGTAGAAATGATCAGAGAGAAAGAGAGAGAGAGAGAGAGAGAGAGAGAGAGAGAGAGAGAGAGAGAGAGAGAGAGAGAGAGAGAGAGAGAGAGAGAGAGTTTCATATCATGGCACAACATCCACAGACACGGGAGCCAGGTTAGGCCAGGGGGCTCGACTCTGCTCAGCTGGCACCGTCTGATGCTGGGTGACACCGGGAAAGAGGAAGACAAGCACCACCGTCTTATGACTTGCCGTTGAGATCATCGGGTTAAACAGGGGAAATAGGAAGGAAATTGTGTGACCACGCACATGATGAAGGCAGGCTGCTGGTGTGTTAGACAGAGATGGGCCACGTACTCGGACCATTGCTTCAACGTTTCGTATCCTCTCTGATGATAGATGTTTGACCAGTGGGTGATGGTAGACAGATGGGAGAGCGAGAGAGGGAGAGAGAGACTTCAGTGAAGCGATTGAGATAAGTATGGGTAGGTCATTGGTTGCTGGCGTTGGGCTCTGCTTCTGCTGATGCATCATCACCACCCCTCCTTCCCTCCCTCTCCTCTTGGGTCTTTGCTGCCGGCCTCCCTCGGCTCTTCTTGGCTGCTGGCACACTCACACACGCTCGTTAGGCCGAGGCGCGACACGTGCCGTGAGTGATCGCTGTGAGGCGAGCAGAGCTCACAATAAAGTAGGAAATCAGACAGAAATCTGCTATAGCCAAGTGTGACGGGTTTAAGCTTCGTGTGAGGAGATCGCTCCAAACCGTAAAGTCGGATCGCCACCATGATCGCCATGAGAGAGGTCGGCGGCTGTGGACCACTTTGATCGCACAGTGGCTCCCTCTGTACGTGTCTAGGCTGTGGCGACAGATGATTCAGTACACGTGCAGCGGCACAGCAGCTGCGTCTGGCCTGGCCGGGCCGGCCTCCTCCCTATCCTATCCCCCAACCACCTCCTCCTCCTCCTCCTCCACCTCAGCTGGCGTGAAGCACATAGTATATTACTGTGCGTCTCCACCGAAGTATGTGGCTGACGCAGACAGAGACGGCGGAGCCCAAGGATGTATTCCGAATATCAAACGCCATCCAGTCCAGCTTCTAAGTACCCTTTTTCTACGGCGGACAATTGAAAATCCTCTCCTCCCTCACGTTTCTCTCCTCAGCAAAGAGCCACACACATCAGGTGATTCATGTTCTCCTGAAAAGGTCGAATGTTTCATAATTTTTGCTTTTCTGAAATTCCAGCCTCAGTGACAATATATCAAGCCCCCCCTCCTTTTTTTGGTTGAGGTTATTCACATCAAGTCAGAAGAAATAAAAGGAGAAAAAAAAAAAGATTATCAAGAATAAATCTTGATACATATCCAGCTTGTGGTCCCTCGCTGGAGAACTTCCTAACGTTGCTCTATTTTCGTCATGAGTAGATAATTTTTGAAGAATGCCAGAGTGCACCGTCTGGGTTGTCCAAGGTCAGGATTATTATTATTATTATTATTATTATTATTATTATTATTATTATTATTATTATTATTGTTGTTGTTGTTGTTATTATTATTATTATTATTATTATTATTATTATCATTATTATTATTATTATTATTATTATTATTATTATTATATGCCTTGCCTGAGATATGCTTAGAATTCTGTTGGCAGAAGCAGACGATGTGTAGGTGGAACCAACACCTCCCACATTCACCTCCCACATTCACGCACACGTACAGGGAGGGTGGCTGCCTGCCCGGGGGTGGGGTTTTATCAAGGGAGGTGCTGTAGTGCTGGTTGGCGGGCGTGTAGCACACACACACAGGACCTCCCCTGGCATAGGGAGGGTGTGTGAGTGCTGGTAACACCAGAAGCCAGGATGGAGGTATGTTTTGTGGAGGATATAACGAGAAGTATAACAACCGTATGTCTGTAACTCGTTCTTAAATGAGAGGGTTCTCCAAACAGACATTATTATAATTTTTTTTTTTTTGGTTGGGTTGGATGGCTTAGAGAGATAATGGACGAACATGTCAGGAAATGTAGATCAGTAACTGTTGCTTTTGTGTACAATAGGCCGTCAACTGTATGGGCAGTCCCTGATATGGGGCAACATGACCCCTAAAACAGCCACTGATATGGGGCAGCCCCGACCCCACAGACAGCCACTGATATGGGGCAACATGACCCCACAGACAGCCAGTGGTATAGGTGAACTCTGACCCTATAGACAGCCACTGGTATAGGTCAACCCTGACCCCACAGACAGCCACTGGTATAGGTCAACCCTGACCCCACAGACAGCCACTGGTAAAGGTCAACCCTGACCCCACAGACAGTCACTGGTATAGGGCTGCCCTGACCGGACGGGCAGCCCTTACGAACACGACGAACACATCAACCAACGAATGGTCAGTAAGAGTGAGGGGTTGATGAACGTGCTCCTTTGTCTCATGAACGGCCACCTGTCACTTCTCTCCGTAACCTCTCGTTCAAAGTCTCATCGTTCCGTTGTGAACGCCCGCGTCATCCTGTCTGTGAGAATGTCCAGATGAAGGATAGTTTTCCCAGGTGAATAAAAGTGAGATGAGGTTCACTGTCATGCGAGGCAGGGAGGGAGGGAGGGAGGGAAGGAGGGCCTGGGGTTGTGCAAGGTTGGGTCAGGTTAGGGCGACCTACGAGGGGTAGGTCGCCTCGTCCCTCTGGCGTGAGCAGATGTGGTAGGCAGTTATGTGGTGCGTCCTGGACCGATGGTCCAACATGGTCATGTGTGGGATGATCACATGGGTTAGGGCCAGACTGCTTGTGTCTGCTTGCAGTGTTGGGGAGATGTCCTACATCTGTTTGCAGTGTTGGGGAGATATTCTGTATTTGCTTGCAGCGTTGGGGAGATATTCTGTATTTGCTGCAGCTTTGGGGAGATATTCTGTATTTGCTGCAGTGTTGGGGAGATATTCTGTATTTACTTGCAGTGTTGGGGAGATATTCTGTATTTACTTGCAGTGTTGGGGAGATATTCTGTATTTGCTTGCAGTGCTGGGGAGATATTCTGTATTTGCTGCAGCTTTGGGGAGATATTCTGTATTTGCTGCAGTGTTGGGGAGATATTCTGTATTTGCTGCAGTGTTGGGGAGATATTTTGTATTTACTTGCAGTGCTGGGGAGACTTCGTGAATTTGCTTGCAAGGCGTCCTGTGGAGACTCTCTGTATTTTGAATGATTCTACACACCAGAGGAAATGTATTTTGAATGATTCTACACACCAGAGGAAATGTATTTTGAATGATTCTACACACCAGAGGAGGAAATGTATTTTACGTCTCATCTGTGAGTTGAGGAGTCGCCATCTGACCCCAAGGTGTGTCTGTCATCCTGCACTGTCGCTGTGTCATGACAGACCTGGACGACCAAGGATGACGTATGACCCGTGCTGCCTCACTACTGTCACACGGAACAGTGCTCGAACCATGACCACCGGGTCATCCTCGTAGCTTTAACTACTTGAGGAGGACGACTCGACCCCCTGAGGACGACGAGTCGACTCCATGAGGTTGACGACGCCTTGAGGACGACGTCGTCTTAACTCCGCAAGGACGACGTCTCTACTCCTTGAGGACGACGTCTCTACTCCTTGAGGACGACGACTCGACTCCCTGAGGATGACGAGTCGACTCCATGAGGTTGACGACGCCTTGAGGACGACGTCGTCTTAACTCCGCAAGGACGACGTCTCTACTCCTTGAGGACGACGTCTCTACTCCTTGAGGACGACGACTCGACTCCCTGAGGATGACGAGTCGACTCCATGAGGTTGACGACGCCTTGAGGACGACGTCGTCTTGACTCCTCGAGGACGACGTCTCTACTCCTTGAGTACGACGACTCGACTCCCTGAGGACGACGAGTCGACTCCTTGAGGTTGACGACTCCTAGAGGACGACGTCGTCTTAACTCCTCGAGGACGACGTCTCTACTCCTTGAGGAGGACGACTCAGTACCTCGAGGATGACGACTCTGACAGTGGAACTGCGGTGACCTGGGTCATTTGTATGTGAGGGTTTCATACCTCGTCCTCAAGGGGTTAGGTCATCGTACGTAAGGGATTAAGTCATCTTACTCAGGATTAAGTCATCGTACTTAAGGGATTAAGTCATCTTACTCAGGGAATTAGGTCATCGTACTCAAGGGATCAAGTCGTTCATGGGTTTAAGTCGTCGTGTTCAAGGGTTTAAGTCGTCGTGTTCAAGGGTTTAAGTCGTCGTGTTCAAGGTTTAAGTCGTCGTGTTCATGGGTTTCAGTCGTCGTGTTCAAGTGTTTCAGTTGTAGTGTTCAAGGGTTTAAGTCGTCGGGTTTAAGGGTTTAAGTCGTCGTGTTCAAGGATTTAAGTTGTCGTGTTCAAGGGTTTAAGTCGTGTTCATGGGTTTAAGTCGTCGTGTTCAAGTGTTTCAGTTGCAGTGTTCAAGGATTTAAGTCGTCGTGTTCTAGTGTTTCAGTCGTCGTGTTTAGGGGTTAAAGTCGTCGTAAAACTCACGTGTTTAAGATTCTGATGTTTTGATTTAGTCGCAATTGTGGCAGATGTATTATGCACTCCTACCCATGTCTGGAGCTGGGTGGGGAGACACGAAAGGTCCAGGGACTGTGGTAGTTCCTGGGACTGTGGTAGGTCCTGGGACTGTGGTAGTTCCTGGGACTGTGGTAGTTCCTGGGACTGTGGTAGGTCCTGGGACTGTGGTAGGTCCTGGGACTGTGGTAGGTCCTGGGACTGTGGTAGTTCCTGGGACTGTGGTAGGTCCTGGGACTGTGGTAGGTCCTGGGACTGTGGTAGGTCCTGGGACTGTGGTAGGTCCTGGGACTGTGAAAGGTCCTGGGACTGTGGTAGTTCCTGGGACTGTGAAAGGTCCTTGGACTGTGGTAGGTCCTGGGACTGTTGTAGGTCCTGGGACCGTCGCACCATCAAGGGTCGTAACGTCATACCCTTAAAGGACGTACCGTCGTACCCTCAAGGGTCGCACCGTCATACCCTTAAAAGATCGTACCGTCGTACCCTCTAGGGTCGTATCGTCGTACCCTTAAAGGTCATACCGTCGTACCCTCAAGGGTCGCACCGTCATACCCTCAAGGGTCGTACCGTCGTACCCTCTAGGGTCGTATCGTCGTACCCTTAAAGGTCATACCGTCGTACCCTTAAAGGACGTACCGTCGTACCCTCAAGGGTCGTACCGTCGTACCCTTAAAGGTCATACCGTCGTACCCTTAAAGTTCGTACCGTCGTACCATCAAGGATCGTACCGTCGTACCCTCAAGGGGGAGGGGGTCGTCTAGTCGTCCTCAAGAGGTAATAACCACACATTGATCGTCCGTCCTCTCACCCCTGGTGGCTGGCAGCCAGCGCCACACGTAGTCAAGTCTCATAATTACTATTCCTAGTCGTCTTCCTCATACATTCCATCTCATAATTACTATTCCTAGTCGTCTTCCTCATACATTCCATCTCATAATTACTATTCCTAGTCGTCTTCCTCATAATTCCATCTCATAATTACTGTTTCTAGTCGTCTTCCTCATACACTCCATCTCCCATCTCACGACTTTATATTCCCACCTTCGTCTAATATTCATCTTTCACACTCTTACTGATTGATGAGAAAGATAACGTACGCAAAATTTTCGTAAATTTTAACAAGAATTTATAGAATTTTTATAAATTCTAGGTCTACATATCTGGAGGAAAATTTGGTATTATTATTTTTTTTTAATCGTTAATTTATTTTGATATTGAAGTTATTGATAATGACGTATTTGCTCTTTGTATTTATTGAGTTATTTTTTTTTTACTTGTCTTTGTTAATGTATGATCCCCTACTGTATCTTATTAATCATATGTTCTACATTCTGTTATGCATGCCTTCCTGTTGTTTGCTTGTGCTGTTATGCTTGCCTGCCGTTGTTTGCTTATGCTGTTATGCTTGCCTTCTCGTTGTTTGCTCGTGCTGTTATGCTTGCCTACCGTTGTTTGCTCGTGCTGTTATACTTGCCTTCCCGTTGTTTGCTTGTCTTGTTATGCTTGCCTTCCCGTTGTTTGCTTGTCCTGTTATGCTTGCCTTCCCGTTGTTTGCTCGTGCTGTTATGCTTGCCTACCGTTGTTTGCTCGTGCTGTTATGCTTGCCTACCGTTGTTTGCTCGTGCTGTTATGCTTGCCTACCGTTGTTTGCTCGTGCTGTTATGCTTGCCTTCCCGTTGTTTGCTTGTGCTGTTATGCTTGCCTTCCCGTTGTTTGCTTGTCCTGTTATGCTTGCCTTCCCGTTGTTTGCTCGTGCTGTTATGCTTGCCTACCGTTGTTTGCTTGTGCTGTTATACTTGCCTTCCCGTTGTTTGCTTGTGCTGTTATGCTTACCTTCCCGTTGCTCTCCCGGGAGACGGGCCTCTCCTGCAGGCCTGGATGTCCTCATTAATGGAGATTTCCTGTTGTGCGTCACCGTTCATCTGTGCTTCCGTGTCCTTCACTCGGCGTTTCCCCTTCCTTCGGGTCTTTCTGTGTGTCGCGCGCCCCTTTCGTTCCGTTCCACATTCCGCATGTTTCGTTCCGTTCTGTTCCACATTCCAAATGTTTCGTTTCGTTCCGTTCCACATTCCGCATGCTTCGTTCCGTTCCACATTCCGCATGCTTCGTTCCGTTCCACATTCCGCATGTTTCGTTCCGTTCCAGATTCCGCATGTTTCGTTTCGTTCCAGATTCCGCATGTTTCGTTCCGTTCCAGATTCCGCATGTTTCGTTTCGTTCCACATTCCGAATGTTTCGTTTCGTTCCGTTCCACATTCCTCATGCTCTTCCGTTCTGTTCCAGATGATGCATGCTCTTTATTTTTTCGTTGTGCCACATTCTCTGTGTTCATTCGTTGTGTTTACGTGCCCTTTCGTCCTGTTTTCTCATTCCACATTTCGCTTTGTTCCGTATTCCATGTTCCCTTTCGTTCTGTTCCACATCCAATAAGGCCTCACTCTCTCCTCCACACTTCACATAACTTTTCGTTTCGTTCCATATTCCAGAGACCTTTTCGTTACGTTCTCCCCTCCACAACCCGTTTTCTTCACACCATCCGTATCATTTGGTCATAAATTATTGCTGTAGTGTTTCTGTCCATCGGGGTGTTTCTGTCCTTGCTTGGTGCTGACCAAAATGAGCCCTTGTTATCCTTCTATTACCACTTGTTATCATAAGCAGTGTCATGTCTTCATCAGTAGACATACCATTGAATCGAATCACACAGACTTGCTACATGACTATTAGCGATGGATTGTGTATAAAAACTGGGTAGTTTCATCATCACAAGAACTGTGAAAAGCTTTGATGTGTTTTGTAACAACAGAGGCCAACTGACGCCAGGCACCAGACTCGTCTCTGTTACGTAACGTCACACACTCCCCAGTGTGTGTGAATGGTGGCTTTATACTGATTTCCCTTTTAGTCTTTGTTCTCGTGATGTGAATACACGAAAGCGCTTGGGACGTTCCTGTCTTCTTCCTTATGACCATCAGCATATATATATATATATATATATATATATATATATATATATATATATATAGAGGATGTGTGGATCAGGTGTTTGCTTTGAAGAATGTATGTGAGAAATACTTAGAAAAGCAAATGAATTTGTATGTAGCATTTATGAACCTGGAGAAGGCATATGATAGACTTGATAGAGATGCTCTGTGGAAGGTATTAAGAATATATGGTGTGGGAGGAAAGTTGTTAGAAGCAGTGAAAAGTTTTTATCGAGGAGGTAAGGCGTGTGTACGTGTAGGAAGAGAGGAAAGTGATTGGTTCTCAGTGAATGTAGGTTTGCGGCAGGGGTGTGTGATGTCTCCATGGTTGTATAATTTGCTTATGGATGATGTTGTTAGGGAGGTGAATGCAAGAGTTTTGGAAAGAGGGGCAAGTATGCAGTCTTTTGTGGATGAGAGAGCTTGGGAAGTGAGTCAGTTGTTGTTCGCTGATGATACAGCGCTGGTGGCTGATTCATGTGAGAAACTGCAGAAGCTGGTGACTGAGTTTGGTAAAGCGTGTGAAAGAAGAAAGTTAAGAGTAAATGTGAATAAGAGCAAGGTTATTAGGTAGAGTAGGGTTGAGGGTCAAGTCAGTTGGGAGGTAAGTTTGAATGGAGAAAAGCTGGAGGAAGTAAAGTGTTTTAGATATCTGGGAGTGGATCTGGCAGCGGATGGAACCATGGAAGCGGAAGTGAATCATAGGGTGGGGGAGGGGGCGAAATTTTCTGGGAGCCTTGAAGAATGTTTGGAAGTCGAGAACATTATCTTGGAAAGCAAAAATGGGTAAGTTTGAAGGAATAGTGGTTCCAACAATGTTATATGGTTGCGAGGCGTGGGCTATGGATAGAGTTGTGCGCAGGAGGGTGGATGTGCTGGAAATGAGATGTTTGAGGACAATATGTGGTGTGAGGTGGTTTGATCGAGTAAGTAATGTAAGGGTAAGAGAGATGTGTGGAAATAAAAAGAGTGTGGTTGAGAGAGCAGAAGAGAGTTTTGAAATGGTTTGGGCACATGGAGAGAATGAGTGAGGAAAGATTGACCAAGAGGATATATGTGTCGGAGGTGGAAGAACGAGAAGTGGGAGACCAAATTGGAGGTGGAAAGATGGAGTGAAAAAGATTTTGAGTGATCGGGGCCTAAACATGCAGGAGGGTGAAAGGCGTGCAAGGAATAGAGTGAATTGGAACGATGTGGTATACCGGGGTTGACGTGCTGTCAATGGATTGAACCAGGGCATGTGAAGCGTCTGGGGTAAACCATGGAAAGTTCTGTGAGGCCTGGATGTGGAAAGGGAGTTGTGGTTTCGGTGCATTATTACATGACAGCTAGAGACTGAGTGTGAACGAATGTAGCCTTTGTTGTCTTTTCTAGCGCTACCTCACACACATGCGGGGGGAGGGGGATGTTATTCCATGTGTGACGGGGTGGCGATGGGAATAAATAAAGGCAGACAGTATGAATTATGTACATGTGTATATATGTATATGTCTGTGTGTGTATATATATGTGTACATTGAGATTTATAGGTACGTATATTTGCGTGTGTGGACGTGTATGTATATACATGTGTATGGGGGTGGGTTGGGCCATTCTTTCGTCTGTTTCCTTGCGCTACCTCGCTAACGCGGGAGACAGCGACAAAGCAAAATAAGATAATATATATATATATATATATATATATATATATATATATGATATTGGGAAACACATAATAATGTAAAGTGTGTAGACTATCTCCACTGACCATAGTCTTTACGTTGGGAGTCAAGTGTGAACATGTTGAGCCAGAATTAAAGGAAGGGAAGAGAATGAAGGAATAGGAAATAGGTAGATGTGGGGAAAAGAAACAGGGAAATAGAAGTTGTTATGTGACGGTTGGCATATTTAGGGAGGGGGAGTGATGGTGGAATGGGATGGGACGGGTCTACCAGTACCCCGTGACGTCACCGTCGACACTGGAATAATGGGCCAGCGACAGGTTGATGTATTCGGCCTCACGGGCAACACCGTGGCTGCTGCTGCTGCTGCTGCCCTGGCTGCTGGCAGGGTTGGGGTAGTGGGGGCTGGTGGTGATGGTGGCGGTATGGGTGGCGATGGTGGTAGAGATGGTGGTGGTGGGATTGTGGTAGAGGTGGTGATGGAAGCGCAACGGACGGTGGTGATATAGTAATAATAATAATGATAATAACAATAACAATAATAATAATGATAATAATGATAATAATAGTAATAATAATAATAAGATACTTAAAGGAAATATCGTATTGTGATGTTATTGTGTCCATACATTTCTATTAAGCTGAGCTAGGCTGAAACACATCCATCATATCCCAAAGGTTCTACCGTCATCCTCGAGGGGTTAGGTCGGGTGTATAGGTAAAGCTACCGGTTGGTTTCAAGGTGGAATAGAGCTATGGGATTTTTCCCCCCGTAAAGCTTACCTGATTTAACCTCTTTTTACGGGGAAAATCGAGCCATAGATAGAGAATGGAATTGCCTAATGTATTTCTCACTTTAACAGTTGTGATGAAGATTCTGTAGTGCCAGGCTCAAGGATTTGTTTCATAAGGCAAGTCAACATGAGCGAGTGGGGACGTTTGAGTAGTTACTCCTAAAGTCTCGTTTTCTCTTATGTACGTCCTCTTCCATTTTCTCTTATGGCTTGGCTTAGCTTGCTGGCTGGCAGCCGAGATCTGACGTCTCTATTTTTTGTTCTATTATTTGCGTGCACGGGAATCAGTCTATTGCCAAACTCCCATTTTACTCATTGGCGTAGCCAGGGAGAGTCAGAGGGGGAGTCCATGAACACCCGTCCCACAGTCACAAGTATTCTATCCAATAGTCGTAGTGTTTTATATACTAAACCGAGTTGCACTGCTAAATGTTTTTTGTATAATATATATATATATATATATATATATATATATATATATATATATATATATATATATATATATATATATATATATATATAAAGTTACCTTCAATTATTTGGATCACTTATATCCAGTTATGTATTTATATAAGTAAAATCTTTACGGGTCGTCTTATATAATGACGTTCTCAGAATTATTTGGCCAGACACTGTCACTGTCTTTCGGTTAATATGATATGTTAAGCAAATAGGATAAGGCGTTGCTTCCTGCGGTTCACAGTCGAGTTCAAGACGATGTCTGATTCGCACGAGGTCAATTCCGTTGTGGGGGTCAGTGTTCGAGGCAGGTTGAATGAAGATGGGTTATTAAAAGTCGCTGATGGGCATAGAGCGGCCAGTGAGGTTATTTCAGCCCCATTTGCTTTGAATGATGTTAAGGATCGTACGTCCGGCAGAGAGAGAGGGAGAGAGAGAGAGAGAGAGAGAGAGAGAGGGACGTTGTAGGCTAACCTGAGCCTCTAGTGTCTTATACAAAAGGAGAGGGAGAAAAGAGGAAGATGAGAAATGATAATAAAAATGATAATAATGATAATAATAATAATAATAATAATTATTATTATTATTATTATTATTTTTTTTTTTTTTTTTTGCTTTGTCGCTGTCTCCCGCGTTTGCGAGGTAGCGCAAGGAAACAGACGAAAGAAATGGCCCAACCCACCCCCATACACATGTATATACATACGTCCACACACGCAAATATACATACCTACACAGCTTTCCATGGTTTACCCCAGACGCTTCACATGCCTTGATTCAATCCACTGACAGCACGTCAACCCCGGTATACCACATCGCTCCAATTCACTCTATTCCTTGCCCTCCTTTCACCCTCCTGCATGCTCAGGCCCCGATCACACAAAATCTTTTTCACTCCATCTTTCCACCTCCAATTTGGTCTCCCTCTTCTCCTCGTTCCCTCCACCTCCGACACATATATTCTCTTGGTCAATCTTTCCTCACTCATTCTCTCCATGTGCCCGAACCATTTCAAAACACCCTCTTCTGCTCTCTCAACCACGCTCTTTTTATTTCCACACATCTCTCTTACCCTTACGTTACTTACTCGATCAAACCACCTCACACCACACATTGTCCTCAAACATCTCATTTCCAGCACATCCATCCTCCTGCGCACAACTCTATCCATAGCCCACGCCTCGCAACCATACAACATTGTTGGAACCACTATTCCTTCAAACTTACTCATTTTTGCTCTCCGAGATAATGTTCTCCACTTCCACACATTCTTCAAGGCTCCCAGAATTTTCGCCCCCTCCCCCACCCTATGATCCACTTCCGCTTCCATGGTTCCATCCGCTGCCAGATCCACTCCCAGATATCTAAAACACTTCACTTCCTCCAGTTTTTTCTCCATTCAAACTCACCTCCCAATTGACTTGACCCTCAACCCTACTGTACCTAATAACCTTGCTCTTATTCACATTTACTCTTAACTTTCTTCTTTCACACACTTTACCAAACTCAGTCACCAGCTTCTGCAGTTTCTCACATGAATCAGCCACCAGCGCTGTATCATCAGCGAACAACAACTGACTCACTTCCCAAGCTCTCTCATCCCCAACAGACTTCATACTTGCCCCTCTTTCCAAAACTCTTGCATTCACCTCCCTAACAACCCCATCCATAAACAAATTAAACAACCATGGAGACATCACACACCCCTGCCGCAAACCTACATTCACTGAGAACCAATCACTTTCCTCTCTTCCTACACGTACACATGCCTTACATCCTCGATAAAAACTTTTCACTGCTTCTAACAACTTGCCTCCCACACCATATATTCTTAATACCTTCCACAGAGCATCTCTATCAACTCTATCATATGCCTTCTCCAGATCCATAAATGCTACATACAAATCCATTTGCTTTTCTAAGTATTTCTCACATACATTCTTCAAAGCAAACACCTGATCCACACATTATTATTATTATTATTATTATTATTATTATTATCATTATTATTATTAATTTAATCGTGGTTGAGGAAATAAAAAAGAGATACCATAGGTATAAGAACAACAAGTCTACTACGTTCAGGAAGTGAGTGAGAGAATGAGAGGTAGCGGGGGTATACACACACACACACACACCTCATGCAAGACACTCTTGCACCAGCTGCCAGAACTCTGACGTCAGCATGTTTGCCACCTGAAACACAGGTGAGGAAGAAGAGCAAGTGAGAAGCCACACATGTTCTA
This sequence comes from Panulirus ornatus, assembly GCF_036320965.1. Lineage (NCBI taxonomy): Eukaryota > Metazoa > Arthropoda > Malacostraca > Decapoda > Palinuridae > Panulirus > Panulirus ornatus. The sequence goes on along the minus strand of NC_092248.1, from coordinate 1,933,854 downwards.
ACTGCCACACATGTTCTCACTCGCTGGTCTCAGGAACTCCTGGCATTATGAGCTGCCCTAGTACGAGGCTTTGCGGAGCTTTGAACAGTGTACGTGTGTGGAACGGTGCTCCTGGGTGAAGTTCATTTACTCGAACACTGATAAATGAACCAACACATATCTCACTCCTTTAGGTATTAAATGTAATTATTTTTCTTTTAGAGAAGTACATAGTATGTGTTTCTCTTATCTATTTTGCTTTTAGAGAAGTATATAGTATGTGTTTCTCTATCTAATTTACTGTATCTATCTGTCTATCTGTCTATCTATCTATCTATATCTATCTCTCTGTCTATATATATATATATTATATATATATATATTATATATATATATATATATATATATATATATATATATTTTTTTTTTTTTTTTTCTCTTTTGCCCAACATATTCGCCATTTCCCGCGGTAGCGAGGTAGCGTTAAGAACAGAAAAGTGAGCCTTAGAGGGAATACACTCACTTGCCTCCTCCTCTGTGCGTGTGTATGTGTGTGTGTGTGGCGTGTGTGTATGTGTGTGTGTGTGCGTGTGTGTAGTGTGTGTGGTGTGTGTGTGTGTTTGTGTGTGTGTGTGTGTATGTGTGTGTGGTGTGCGTGTGTGTATGTGTGTGTGTGTGTGCGTGTGTTTTGTGTGTGTGTGTGTGTGTGTGTGATTTTGTGTGTGTGTGTGCGTGTGTGTATGTGTGTGTGTGTGTGCGTGTGTGTATGTGTGTGTGTGTGCGGTGTGTATGTGTGTGTGTGTGCGTGTGTGTATGTGTGTGTGTGTGCGTGTGTGTATGTGTGTGTGTGTGTGTGTGTGTGTGTGTGTGTGTGTGTGTGTGTGTGTGAATATCGCCAATTTTTAATCAATTTCTGATGATTACTTGTAATTAGAGCGCGGTAATTAGGAGTTGACTGAGGACTGGACGGTGAGTGCGTGGCTAATAATACCCAGTCGAACGTGAGTGATGGTGAGGCATGGCACGGCAGGTGGCGCTCAAGCACGACCCTTGACGTGCCCAAGTGCTCTCTCTGAATCTGCCACTGGTGTGCGCTTGGCAACGTGTGTGGCGTCCCTTCTACATCCTCACCGCTCCCTCCCTCCGACCCTCACCATTTCTCTCCCCCTCGACCCTCACCACTACCACTACCACTACCTCCTTAACACCTCATCCTTCCCCCCTCCCCGTCGATAATGGGTTTCCCCCACCTACTCAACACACATAAACACTCCTTAACCACTATCTGTCACTTTATTGCCCCTCCCCCCACAACCAGCATCTGGCATAGTGTTTATCCCCCCCCCTCACAACCACTATCTGGCATGATACTCACCCTCACAACCACTATCTAGTATCATACTAACCATTACAACCACCATCTGACATCATACCCACCTCCACAACCACCATCTGACATCATACCCACCTCCACAACCACCATCTGACATCATACCCACCTCCACAACCACCATCTGACATCATACCCACCTCCACAACCACCATCTGACATCATACCCACCTCCACAACCACCATCTGGCACTACCTTCACCTCCACAACCACCACCTGACACCACCCTCACCTTCACAACCACCATCTGACACCACCTTCACCTCCACAACCACCACCTGACACCACCCTCACCTTCACAACCACCATCTGACACCACCTTCACCTCCACAACCCCTATCTACAACCTTACCTAAACCCACCTCGTCACAACAGCTACATCGTAACTCTAGGTTCACTCCAAAGCCCCTCTCACCTTCTTTCACACATGCCTTCTTTTTTTGTGCCCGTGGTTTATGTACCCTACCCTACATAGCATGGGTAGAAAACGTGCCGTGCCCCACCCCTGGACGTCGCGGATAAAAGGAAGAATGAAAAGCACGCGAAGTGTAGAAATGAATCTGAGTTCTTTTTAGAAGCCCGTAGTTGTGGTCCCTGAGGGTGGAAAGGAAGGTAACAGAAGAGGGGGGAAAAATTTGCACCTCTTCGCCGTTCGAGGAAAAGGAGGAGGTAATATCATAACGGTCAATCCTCGTGTGGTGCTGGGTCTCCTCATATAAAAAAAACTATGGGAAGCAGCAGCAGCACCCAGTCATACGTGACCGGGCCTCAGCGGCGAGGACGCGCGCGCAGGCAGACAGCTCGGCAAGAGCGCTGGCCGAAATGATATCTGAAGGAGGACAGTAAACTCACTAATGGGCGCCAAGGATGGTCGAAGTGAGGTAGTGTGGTCGGAAGGCCGTTTGACGCGACCCTGGCCAAGAGAGAGATGGGAAAATACGGCCGACCCAGGTACTTAAAGAGACACGTGAAGATATGGCGCAGTTGCTCAGAAGAAAAATGGCTATACAGTGCTCTCTCTCTCTCTCTCTCTCTCTCTCTCTCTCTCTCTCTTCTCTCTTTTCTCTCTCTCTCTCTTCTATTTCCCATATTTAATAGATATATCCTGTGTCATATTTGTTTATCATACATTATCCCCAGGGAATAAGGGAGTCTTATGCATCCCACGTATTCCGTGCGTGTCGTAGAAGGCGACTCAAAAAAAGGGGAGGGAAAGGGGTGGGGGTGGGGGGGTGCTTTGAATCCTCCCGTCCAGTTTTACTTTTCAAAAGAAGGACAGAGAAGGGGGCCAAGTGAGGATTTTTCCGTTTAAGGCTCAGTCCTCTGTTCTTAACGCTACCTCGCTAACACGGAAATGGCGAATATATATATATATATATATATATATATTATATATATATATATATATATGAGATGTTTGAGGACAATATGTGGTGTGAGGTGGTTTGATCGAGTAAGTTAATGAAAGGGTAAGATTTTTTTTTTTTTTTTTGCTTTGTCGCTGTCTCCCGCGTTTGCGAGGTAGCGCAAGGAAACAGACGAAAGAAAGGGCCCAACCCACCCCATACACATGTATATACATACGTCCACACACGCAATATACATACCTACACAGCTTTCCATGGTTTACCCCAGACGCTTCACATGCCTTGATTCAATCCACTGACAGCACGTCAACCCCCGGTATACCACATCGCTCCAATTCACTCTATTCCTTGCCCTCCTTTCACCCTCCTGCATGCTCAGGCCCCGATCACACAAAATCTTTTTCACTCCATCTTTCCACCTCCAGTTTGGTCTCCCTCTTCTCCTCGTTCCCTCCACCTCCGACACATATATTCTCTTGGTCAATCTTTCCTCACTCATTCTCTCCATGTGCCCGAACCATTTCAAAACACCCTCTTCTGCTCTCTCAACCACGCTCTCTTTATTTCCACACATCTCTCTTACCCTTACGTTACTTACTCGATCAAACCACCTCACACCACACATTGTCCTCAAACATCTCATTTCCAGCACATCCATCCTCCTGCGCACAACTCTATCCATAGCCCACGCCTCGCAACCATACAACATTGTTGGAACCACTATTCCTTCAAACTTACTCATTTTTGCTCTCCGAGATAATGTTCTCGACTTCCACACATTCTTCAAGGCTCCCAGAATTTTCGCCCCCTCCCCCACCCTATGATCCACTTCCGCTTCCATGGTTCCATCCGCTGCCAGATCCACTCCCAGATATCTAAAACACTTCACTTCCTCCAGTTTTTCTTCATTCAAACTCACCTCCCAATTGACTTGACCCTCAACCCTACTGTACCTAATAACCTTGCTCTTATTCACATTTACTCTTAACTTTCTTCTTTCACACACTTTACCAAACTCAGTCACCAGCTTCTGCAGTTTCTCACATGAATCAGCCACCAGCGCTGTATCATCAGCGAACAACAACTGACTCACTTCCCAAGCTCTCTCATCCCCAACAGACTTCATGCTTGCCCCTCTTTCCAAAACTCTTGCATTCACCTCCCTAACAACCCCATCCATAAACAAATTAAACAACCATGGAGACATCACACACCCCTGCCGCAAACCTACATTCACTGAGAACCAATCACTTTCCTCTCTTCCTACACGTACACATGCCTTACATCCTCGATAAAAACTTTTCACTGCTTCTAACAACTTGCCTCCCACACCATATATTCTTAATACCTTCCACAGAGCATCTCTATCAACTCTATCATATGCCTTCTCCAGATCCATAAATGCTACATACAAATCCATTTGCTTTTCTAAGTATTTCTCACATACATTCTTCAAAGCAAACACCTGATCCACACATTATTATTATTATTATTATTATTATTATTATTATTATCATTATTATTATTAATTTAATCGTGGTTGAGGAAATAAAAAAGAGATACCATAGGTATAAGAACAACAAGTCTACTACGTTCAGGAAGTGAGTGAGAGAATGAGAGGTAGCGGGGGTATACACACACACACACACCTCATGCAAGACACTCTTGCACCAGCTGCCAGAACTCTGACGTCAGCATGTTTGCCACCTGAAACACAGGTGAGGAAGAAGAGCAAGTGAGAAGCCACACATGTTCTAACTGCCACACATGTTCTCACTCGCTGGTCTCAGGAACTCCTGGCATTATGAGCTGCCTCAGTACGAGGCTTTGCGGAGCTTTGAACAGTGTACGTGTGTGGAACGGTGCTCCTGGGTGAAGTTCATTTACTAGAACACTGATAAATGAACCAACACATATCTCACTCCTTTAGGTATTAAATGTAATTATTTTTCTTTTAGAGAAGTACATAGTATGTGTTTCTCTTATCTATTTTGCTTTTAGAGAAGTATATAGTATGTGTTTCTCTATCTATTTTACTGTATCTATCTGTCTATCTGTCTATCTATCTATCTATATCTATCTCTCTGTCTATATATATATATATATATATATATATATATATATATATATATATATATATATATTTTTTTTTTTTTTTTTTTTTTTCTCTCTTTTGCCCAACATATTCGCCATTTCCCGCGGTAGCGAGGTAGCGTTAAGAACAGAAAAGTGAGCCTTAGAGGGAATACACTCACTTGCCTCCTCCTCTGTGCGTGTGTATGTGTGTGTGTGTGTGCGTGTGTGTATGTGTGTGTGTGTGCGTGTGTGTATGTGTGTGTGTGTGTGTGTGTGTGTGTGTGTGTGTGTGTGTGTGTATGTGTGTATGTGTGTGTGTTTATGTGTGTGTGTGTGTGAATATCGCCAATTTTCAATCAATTTCTGATGATTACTTGTAATTAAGAGCGCGGTAATTAGGAGTTGACTGAGGACTGGACGGTGAGGTGCGTGGCTAATAATACCCAGTCGAACGTGAGTGATGGTGAGGCATGGCACGGCAGGTGGCGCTCAAGCACGACCCTTGACGTGCCCAAGTGCTCTCTCTGAATCTGCCACTGGTGGCGCTTGGCAACGTGTGGCGTCCCTTCTACACCCTCACCGCTCCCTCCCTCCGACCCTCACCATTCTCTCCCCCTCGACCCTCACCACTACCACTACCACTACCTCCTAACACCTCATCCTTCCCCCCTCCCCCCAGTCGATAGTGGGTTTCCCCCACCTACTCAACACACATAAACACTCCTTAACCACTATCTGTCACTTTATTGCCCCCTCCCCCCACAACCAGCATCTGGCATAGTATTTATCCCCCCTCACAACCACTATCTGGCATGATACTCACCCTCACAACCACTATCTGGCATGATACTCACCCTCACAACCACTATCTGGCATGATACTCGCCCTCACAACCACTATCTGGCATGATACTCGCCCTCACAACCACTATCTGGCATGATACTCGCCCTCACAACCACTATCTGGCATGATACTCGCCCTCACAACCACTATCTGGCATGATACTCGCCCTCACAACCACTATCTAGTATCATACTAACCCATACAACCACCATCTGACATCATACCCACCTCCACAACCACCATCTGACATCATACCCACCTCCACAACCACCATTTGACATCATACCCACCTCCACAACCACCATCTGGCCCTACCTTCACCTCCACAACCACCACATGACACCACCCTCACCTTCACAACCACCATCTGACACCACCTTCACCTCCACAACCTCTGTCTAGAACCTTACCTAAACCCACCTCGTCACAACAGCTACATCGTAACTCTAGGTTCACTCCAAAGCCCCTCTCACCTTCTTTCACACATTCCTTCGTTTTTTGTGCCCGTGGTTTATGTACCCTACCCTACATAACAAGGGTAGAAAACGTGCCGTGCCCCACCCCTGGACGTCGCGGATAAAAGGAAGAATGAAAAGCACGCGAAGTGTAGAAATGAATCTGAGTTCTTTTTAGAAGCCAGTAGTTGTGGTCCCTGAGGGTGGAAAGGAAGGTAACAGGAAGAGGGGGGAAAAATTTGCACCTCTTCGCCGTTCGAGGAAAAGGAGGAGGTAATATCATAACGGTCAATCCTCGTGTGGTGCTGGGTCTCCTCATATAAAAAAAACTATGGGAAGCAGCAGCAGCAGCCAGTCATACGTGACCGGGCCTCAGCGGCGAGGACGCGCGCGCAGACAGCTCGGCAAGAGCGCTGGCCGAAATGATATCTGAAGGAGGACAGTAAACTCACTAATGGGCGCCAAGGATGGTCGAAGTGAGGTAGTGTGGTCGGAAGGCCGTTTGACGCGACCCTGGCCAAGAGAGAGATGGGAAAATACGGCCGACCCAGGTACTTAAAGAGACACGTGAAGATATGGCGCAGTTGCTCAGAAGAAAAATGGCTATACAGTGCTCTCTCTCTCTCTCTCTCTCTCTCTCTCTCTCTCTCTCTCTCTCTCTCTCTCTCTCTCTCTCTCTCTCTCTATCATATAATCATGATATATCCTGTGTCATATTTGTTTATCATACATTATCCCCAGGGATAAGGGAGTCTTATGCATCCCACGTATTCCGTGCGTGTCGTAGAAGGCGACTCAAAAAAAGGGGAGGGAAGGGGTGGGGGTGGGGGGGTGCTTTGAATCCTCCCGTCCAGTTTTACTTTTCCAAAAGAAGGAACAGAGAAGGGGGCCAAGTGAGGATTTTTCCGTTTAAGGCTCAGTCCTCTGTTCTTAACGCTACCTCGCTAACACGGGAAATGGCGAATATATATATATATATATATATATATATATATATATATATATATATATGAGATGTTTGAGGACAATATGTGGTGTGAGGTGGTTTGATCGAGTAAGTAATGAAAGGGTAAGATTTTTTTTTTTTTTTTGCTTTGTCGCTGTCTCCCGCGTTTGCGAGGTAGCGCAAGGAAACAGACGAAAGAAATGGCCCAACCCACCCCCAATACACATGTATATACATACGTCCACACACGCAAATATACATACCTACACAGCTTTCCATGGTTTACCCCAGACGCTTCACATGCCCTGATTCAATCCACTGACAGCACGTCAACCCCGGTATACCACATCGCTCCAATTCACTCTATTCCTTGCCCTCCTTTCACCCTCCTGCATGTTCAGGCCCCGATCACACAAAATCTTTTTCACTCCATCTTTCCACCTCCAATTTGGTCTCCCTCTTCTCCTCGTTCCCTCCACCTCCGACACATATATCCTCTTGGTCAATCTTTCCTCACTCATTCTCTCCATGTGCCCAAACCATTTCAAAACACCCTCTTCTGCTCTCTCAACCACGCTCTTTTTATTTCCACACATCTCTCTTACCCTTACGTTACTTACTCGATCAAACTACCTCACACCACAAATTGTCCTCAAACATCTCATTTCCAGCACATCCATCCTCCTGCGCACCACTCTATCCATAGCCCACGCCTCGCAACCATACAACATTGTTGGAACCACTATTCCTTCAAACATACCCATTTTTGCTTTCCGAGATAATGTTCTCGACTTCCACACATTCTTCAAGGCTCCCAGAATTTTCGCCCCCTCCCCCATCCTATGATCCACTTCAGATGAATCTGTAACGCCTCGTCAGCCACGGTCACTAGGCTACTAGCAGACCTTAAGGAACTCCGGGGAAGCGGAGAGCCATAATGTTGAACCTTCATAAGTATTCAGCTTCCATGGTTCCATCCGCTGCCAGATCCACTCCCAGATATCTAAAACACTTTACTTCCTCCAGTTTTTCT
>NC_092248.1:1910764-1920764 GCF_036320965.1 Panulirus ornatus | reverse complement strand
TTAGCAAGGTAGCGTTAAGAACAGAGGACTGGGCCTCTGAGAGAATATCCTCACTTGGCCCCCTTCTCTGTTCCTTCTTTTGGAAAATCAAAAAAGAAAAAACAAGAGGGGAGGATTTCCAGCCCCCCGCTCCCTCCCCTTTTAGTCGCCTTCTACGACACGCAGGGAATACGTGGGAAGTATTCTTTCTCCCCTATCCCCAGGGATAATATATGTATATATATATATATATATATATATATATATATATATATATATATATATATATATATATATTAAACTCACTGATGGAGCAGGTAATGAGAGAGTCTCCATGTTCTGGAGTTTCTGACCATTGTACACACACTGGCTTCTCTGTTGCCCACGGCGAGGCCTCCAATTTCAGTAGATCCCCAAAACTGTGGTAGTAGTAGTAATAATGATAATAGTAATGATAATAATAATAATAATGATGATGATAATGATAATGATAATAATAATAATAATAATAATAATAATAATAATAATAATAATAATGATAATAATAATAATAGTAATAATAATGATAATAATATTGATGATAACAATAATGATAATGATGATAATAATGATTGCAATCACAGTAATAATGATGATAGCTATTATCATTAAGATAATGATAATAATAATAATGATAATTATTATCAAGATAATAATAATCTTAGTGATAATAATGATAATAATAATGATAATTATGATAATAATGATAACAATAATAATAATGATAATAATAATAATAATAATAATAATAATAATAATAATAATGATAATAATAATAATAATAATAATAATAATAATAATAATAATAATAATAATAATAATAATGATAATAATCATTGGAATCGTTAAGAATACAGTTATAATGGTAGTGATTATAATAAAGCTAATTTCTTTACTACCTTCCTTTGGAAGAAGAACCTTTACTCTCTTCTTTTTCCATGTTAGTAGTGACCCCCTCCTGTATACCCAGGAACTTTAAACTCGTCTCCAGAGGCGTAAGGGCCAAGTGGTCTTGACTTTGAGTATGTGAGAGGAAGATACCGCCTGGGCCTTCGTGGGTCCTGGACTGTGGCTACCGTAGGGCCTTCGTGGGTCCTGGACTGTGGCTACCGTAGGGCCTTCGTGGGTCCTGGACTGTGGCTACCGTAGGGCCTTCGTGGGTCCTGGACTGTGACTACCGTAGGGTCTTCGTGGGTCCTGGACTGTGGCTACCGTAGGGTCTTCGTGGGTCCTGGACTGTGGCTACCGTAGGGCCTTCGTGGGTGCTGGACTGTGGCTACCGTAGGTCCTTCCTGGGTCCTGGACTGTGGCTACCGTAGGGCCTTCGTGGGTCCTGGACTGTGGCTACCGTAGGGCCTTCGTGGGTCCTGGACTGTGGCTACCGTAGGGCCTTCGTGGGTCCTGGACTGTGGCTACCGTTGGGCCTTCGTGGGTCCTGGACTGTGGCTACCGTAGGTCCTTCGTGGGTGCTGGACTGTGGCTACCGTAGGTCCTTCCTGGGTCCTGGACTGTGGCTACCGTAGGGCCTTCGTGGGTCCTGGACTGTGGCTACCGTAGGACCTTCGTGGGTCCTGGACTGTGGCTACCGTAGGACCTTCGTGGGTCCTGGACTGTGGTTACCGTAGGACCTTCGTGGGTCCTGGACTGTGGCTACCGTAGGGCCTTCGTGGGTCCTGGACTGTGACTACCGTAGGGTCTTCGTGGATCCTGGACTGTGGCTACCGTAGGGCCTTCGTGGGTGCTGGACTGTGGCTACCGTAGGGCCTTCGTGGGTCCTGGACTGTGGTTACCGTAGGGCCTTCGTGGGTCCTGGACTGTGGCTACCGTAGGGCCTTCGTGGGTCCTGGACTGTGGTTACCGTAGGGCCTTCGTGAGCTTATGTATGACTCGTCTAACGTTGTCAGGCGCATCCCATGATCATTGGCCCGTGTTCCATCGGGGTTGTGGTGATGGTGGGTGGTGGTGGCGGTCAAGGGCTGAGTGACCTTATCTGTCATGATCGTTTTCAATACTCTCTCTCTCTCTCTCTCTCTCTCTCTCTCTCTCTCTCTCTCCTCTCTCTCTCTCTCTCTCTCTCTCCCTCTCTCTCTTCTCTCTCTCTCTGAGGGGCATAGTCAAGGTGTCTGTTCTCTCACAAAGAATTTGTTCCTATTAGATTTCTGGAACAGATTACGTTATTTTTCCCTCTTTTTCTGTTTTTTTCTTCTACAACCAAAAATTCTTGGCATATTGTACCTGTTTTTTTTTGTTAATTTTTCAGGTTCTCTTTGTGGTGCTGTCTCGTGTTTGTTTCCTTCCGTAGAACCTCTGTGCTTTCCATGGGCTAGTGGAATATTTTGTTCAAGCTTTTATCTTTGTTAACTCTCTCTCTCTCTCTCTCTCTCTCTCTCTCTCTCTCTCTCTCTCTCTCTCTCTCTCTCTCTCTCTCTCATAGACCTCACATGACACTGAAACACAGCTCCCACGTACCCTCGTCTTTCGCTCGAGTCATGCTCCCACCTGGGTATGTAGAGGCCACCCTGCCTTTACCAAACTCATCTTCACTACACCTTCGTCGTCACTGCCAGAGCCATCTTCGCTACATCCTACTGTACATTCTTCAAGAATCCACTCACCTCCCTGAAGCTTCGCTCCTCTTAGTCTCCACGGTCCCTCCTCTTCGATTCTTGTTACCATTTCCCCAGCAAACACGTCCTCCAACTCGAATATTGTTCTGTGGTCTTACCGAAAAGGTGGCGCACCTTATCGAGGATGTCGAAATTGTTTCATACTGAAGCGTGAGATGTCATGGTGATGGTGTAGATCTACCTCCTTGACCCGAGTATGCTCAGTGGTATACTGATGCAGGAATTTCTGAAACATTTTTATTGACTCTGTCACATATATGCGTCATTGCTTTTTAGATAATCCTCCTTCATTTCCCTCTAGTTTAGGGAGGGATCCCCACAATGTCATAATTGTACCGTGAGCGATTAAGAGCTTTGGACTTAATCCCCTCTGGACGATCCGTATTATCTCTTCCACTTCATCAGATCTATTGTATATCAACTGACTGTTATATTTCTCTTGTGTCTCCCCTGATGATGTGATTATTACACGAAAGTGCACTTGGGAACTTATCGTGTTTCATTTTCCCGTGGACTCATAGGAATATATATATATATATATATATATATATATATATATATATATATATATATATATATATATATATATATATATATATATATATGTGTGTGTGTGTGTGTGTGTGTGTGTGTGTGTGTGTGTGTGTGAGCTTATGAAACAATGAAGGTCAACTGGAACGCATCTTGATAACTTGGTTCAGGACTTCCTGGACTTTTGTTAGGGCTGGGGAGATTGTAGAGAACTGGACGGCTGCAGGAAAGAGAAAATTCCGGGGATCAGGCATTTTTTTTTCCTTCCTTCTTTTTCTTCCAGGCTTGTCCTTCGCAGGGAGGAAGGGGAAGGGAAATGGAGGAAAGATATATGGGAAATGGAGAGAAAGGAGAGAGAGAAAAGTGGATTAGAGAGGGGAGTGGAAGGGAGGGCGTTTGAGAGAGAGAGAGAGAGAGAGAGAGAGAGAGAGAGAGAGAGAGAGAGAGAGAGAGAGAGAGAGAGAGAGAGAGCCAGATGACCACTAGAGGTAATGGAAAAATGATGACCCTGATTGGTGAAGCGATTTTGCCCCTCCCCCGGTCTCCCAAAAGCTTGAAAGCAGTTACCATCCCTCACTTCAGCCCTGATGACTCGGAGGCCAAAAGTTTTGAGTTTGGGTTTCTGTATGACCCCAGGGAAAAGAGGGTTCACCTGTGCAGTGGTTTAAAGTATGATTACGAAATGAAAACGTGAGTAAAGTAGGTATTGTTAATATTATTATGATTGGGTAGCAGAGAGGTGGGGAAGTAAGGCATGTAGAGGGTTCGCTGGAGTGGTTTGGACATATGGAGAGGATGAGTGAGGAGAGGTTGACCAAGAGAGTATACATGCCAGAGGTGGAGGGGACAAGGGGAACGGGTAGACCATAGATGATGCATAAGGATGGAGTGAATGATCTCTGTGTGATCGGGACCTGGACATGCAGGAGGGTGTAAGACGTGCTCGGGTAAGACCAAATAGGAGCGGTGTGGTATACAGGGGGAGACGTGCTATTAGTAGGCTGAACTAGGGCATATAAAGCGATAAAGGGAAACTACGAAGGGTCTTTGGGGTCTGCTTGAGGATATGGGTCTGTGGTTTCAGTGCAGTGAACTTGAGCAAGAGAGGGTATTAAGAAGAAGACCGTTCTTCGTCTGTTCTTGACGCTACCCAGCTGTGCAGGGGACAGCGAATATATATATATATATATATATATATATATATATATATATATATATATATATATATATATATATATATATATACATATTATCCCTTGGGATAGGGGAGAAAGAATACTTCCCACGTATTCCCTGCTGGAAATCCTCCCCTCTCGTTTTTTATTTACCAAAAGAAAGAACAGAGAAGGGGGCCAAGTGAGGATATTCCCACTAAGGGTCAGTCCTCTGTTCTTAACGTTACCTCGCTAACGCTGGAAATGACGAATATATATATATATATATATATATATATATATATATATATATATATATATATATATATATATATATATATATATATATATATATAATTGCTGAATCATAACCCCAGATTCCCTTTCATTGAAGAGGCTCCTGCATCTTCTCTTCAAGGCTGCGCTACATTCAGTAGCAGGGTAATGATGGACTCTTTTTTTTTGGAGTGAGAAGTTGCCCCACGAGATATCGTACTCCCTCTTGTTCACTGACGGTGATACAAGACGAAATTGCATTTGGTATCGGACTCTGTCTGCCTGCCTGCCATCCATGCACGGTGGTGTATGATTGTATTTGCATGGTTTGCTGTATGTGTGTTCTGCCGCGCCCTGTAATTCGGACACGGTGGCCAGTTACCGTACGGTGTCGTCCACAAGGCGTGGGTAGGGGCTCGAGACAGAAAATGGGATGGATGCTGGAGACAGAAAATGGGATGGATGGTGTCTCTTGGGTGAACTTACTGAAATTGTTGAGCGTTGAGCACGACGGTACGACCCCCCCACTCCCGATGAGTGGGATGGTACGACCTTCAGAATCGTGGTCAGTGCCAGAGAGGAGGTACGACTCTCATCACGGCCAGTGCCAGAGAGGAGGTACGACCCTCATCACGGCCAGTGCCAGAGAGGAGGTACGACCCTCATCACGGCCAGTGCCAGGGAGGAGGTACGACCCTCATCACGGCCAGTGCCAGAGAGGAGGTACGACCCTCATCACGTCCAGTGCCAGAGAGGAGGTACGACCCTCATCACGGCCAGTGCCAGAGAGGAGGTACGACCCTCATCACGGCCAGTGCCAGAGAGGAGGTACGACCCTCATCACGGCCAGTGCCAGGGAGGAGGTACGACCCTAATCACGTCCAGTGCCTGAGAGGAGGTACGATCCTCATCACGGCCAGTGCCAGGGAGGAGGTACGACCCTCATCACGGCCAGTGCCAGGGAGGAGGTACGACCCTCATCACGGCCAGTGCCAGGGAGGAAGTACGACCCTCATCACGGCCAGTGCCAGAGAGGAGGTACGACCCTCATCACGTCCAGTGCCGGAGAGGAGGTACGACCCTCATCACGGCCAGTGCCAGAGAGGAGGTACGACCCTCATCACGGCCAGTGCCAGGGAGGAGGTTCGACCCTCATCACGGCCAGTGCCAGAGAGGAGGTACGACCCTCATCACGGCCAGTGCCAGGGAGGAGGTTCGACCCTCATCACGGCCAGTGCCAGAGAGGAGGTACGACCCTCATCACGGCCAGTGCCAGGGAGGAGGTTCGACCCTCATCACGGCCAGTGCCAGAGAGGAGGTACGACCCTCATCAAGGCCAGTGCCAGGGAGGAGGTACGACCCTCATCACGGCCAGTGCCAGGGAGGAGGTACGACCCTCATCACGGCCAGTGCCAGGGAGGAGGTACGACCCTCATCACGGCCAGTGCCAGGGAGGAGGTACGACCCTCATCACGGCCAGTGCCAGAGAGGAGGTACGACCCTCATCACGGCCAGTGCCAGAGAGGAGGTACGACCCTCATCACGGCCAGTGCCAGAGAGGAGGTACGACCCTCATCACGGCCAGTGCCTGGCTGTGGGAGGGTAGGGTGGAGGGAGTAAAGTCCACGCGCTCCACATGATTGGAAAATTACCCCTCGCGTCCAACACTTTGTGCACTAATTGCAGTTCTCGCAGCCACTCTAATGGCCTTGGGTCCTGCATCAATTAAAATTATCCGTCATTCTTTATTTTTTTTTTCGAGCGAATATCAGAATATTCCCTTTTTTTTTTTTTGCATAATTTTGTAGTGCATGAGAGAGAGTGGAAAACGTGATTCCCATACTAGAAATTCTCATTTTCACGTCTCGGTGGGATGAAAATGTCTTGATTTAACTCTTCACTTTGCGGATGAAGGAGGAAATCTTATACATTGATCATACATCAATATATTGATCATACATCAATTTATTGATCATACATTAATATATTAATCATGAATGGATTGCCTTTCAGGGCGATTCAAAGTAGGAAGGGGACGATTCACATCTGAAATGATTAATGGCTATTAAAGAAACTATATATACTTCGTATTAATGATGAGTGTTGATAATACGACGACATACTTGGAATGTCGCCTATTTCGAGGACAACCTTTTGAGGAAGGTGGTCGAGCGTTTGGTGCCTCGGTCTCGGGGGAAGGATTTAGGGCCGTCCTCGACCGAGACCGATAGAGGGTCTCGCGAGACCAAGGGGGAGTTTCCTGGGGAGGGGGGGAAGGGGGATATGGGGGGAGAGGGGGAAGGGGGAAATGGGGGGGGGGGAGAGTTGGTTAGCCGCTCCTATAGTGTATCCTCAAAGCGGTACGATATCGTCGACTCCTCCACCTGTACGCCTGGCAGTGCCGTTGAGAGCTGCTGGTCCGCCTGCGGCGCTCGGCTCGCTGCCATACGTCACGTCGGGAGTGTCGTACTGCATCCCGTTTCCCGGAGAGTGAGAGATAATTAGTCAGGCGTGCTTTCCCCCCCCCCCCCCCCCCCCCTTTTTTTTTTTAGACATTTTTTTTTTTATTATTCTGTTGAAAAATCATGTTGCGGGAGGGTTGAAATATGTGCGTTTTTCTGTTGTATTTTTTTTTTTTATTATTTTTTTGTTACGATGGGAGGGAGGGAGAAAAAAAGGCCGTGAAGAATTCGTCGTTTTTTCGTACCGTGGTCTGTGTGAGGGAGGGAGGGAGGGAAGGGAGGGGAGGACTGGACGAGGGAGGGAGGGAAGGGAGGGGAGGACTGGACGAGGGAGGGAGGGAAGGGAGGGGAGGACTGGACGAATCTGTGGCAAGCGCTATACACTGTCGTACCATGACAGGGTCTTACTTACACCTGTGAGCACGACGGTACGATCCTTGAGCACGACGGTGCGGTCCGTGAGCACGACGGTACGATCCTTGAGCACGACGGTACGATCCTTGAGCGCGGCGGTACGATCCTTGAGCACGACGGTGCGGTCCGTGAGCACGACGGTACGATCCTTGAGCACGGCGGTACGATCCTTGAGCACGACGGTACGATCCTTGAGCACGACGGTACGATCCTTGAGCACGACGGTACGATCCGTGAGCACGACGGTACGATCCTTGAGCACGGCGGTACGATCCGTGAGCACGACGGTACGATCCTTGAGCACGACGGTGCGGTCCGTGAGCACGACGATACGATCCTTGAGCACGACGGTACGATCCTTGAGCACGACGGTACGATCCTTGAGCACGACGGTACGATCCGTGAGCACGACGGTACGATCCTTGAGCACGGCGGTACGATCCTTGAGCACGACGGTACGATCCTTGAGCACGACGGTACGATCCTTGAGCACGACGGTACGGTCCGTGAGCAGGACGGAACGACCCTTGAGCACGACGGTACGACCCTTGAGCACGGCGTTACGATCCTTGAGCACGACGGTACGGTCCTTGAGCACGACGGTACGATCCTTGAGCACGACGGTACGATCCTTGAGCACGACGGTACGATCCTTGAGCACGGCGGTACGATCCCTGAGCACGACGGTACGATCCGTGAGCACGACGGTACGGCCCGTGAGCAGGACGGTACGATCCTTGAGCACGACGGTACGATCCCTGAGCATGACGGTACGATCCTTGAGCACGACGGTACGATCCTTGAGCACGACGGTACGATCCGTGAGCAGGACGGAACGATCCTTGAGCACGACGGTACGATCCTTGAGCACGACGGTACGATCCTTGAGCACGAAGGTACGAATTTTGAACACGACGGTGCTGTCCGTGAGTATGACGGTATGATCCTTGAGCACGACGGTACGATCCTTGAGCACGACGGTACGGTCCTTGAGCACGACGGTACGATCCTTGAGCACGACGTTACGATCCTTGAGCACGACGGTACGATCCTTGAGCACGACGGT
Source organism: Panulirus ornatus (assembly GCF_036320965.1). NCBI lineage: Eukaryota > Metazoa > Arthropoda > Malacostraca > Decapoda > Palinuridae > Panulirus > Panulirus ornatus. The sequence continues at coordinate 1,912,216 of NC_092248.1, read as the reverse complement.
ACGATCCGTGAGCAGGACGGAACGATCCTTGAGCACGACGGTACGATCCTTGAGCACGACGGTACGATCCGTGAGCACGACAGTACGATCCTTGAGCACGACGGTACGATCCTTGAGCACGACGGTACGATCCTTGAGCACGATGGTACGATCCTTGAGCACGACGGTACGATCCTTGAGCACGACGGTACGATCCGTGAGCACGAAGGTACGAATTTTGAACACGACGGTGCGGTCCGTGAATGCGATGGTACGATCTTTGAGTATAACAGTGTGATCTTTAAGCACGAGTTTATGACCCTTGAGCACGATGGTACGACCCTTGAGCACGACGATACGACCCTTGAGCACGACGTTACGACCCTTGAGCACGACGTTACGACCCTTGAGCACGACGATACGACTCTTGAGCACGACGTTACGACCCTTGAGCACGACGATACGACTCTTGAGCACGACGTTACGACCCTTGAGCACGACGGCACGACCCTTGAGCACGACGGCACGACCCTTGAGCCCGACGGTACGACTCTTTTTTGAGTCAGGTCAAAGGCCAAACCTTAACCCTCAATACTTAACAAGGGTCAAGGTCACGGAGTGACCTATCATGTTCACAGGTCGCACCTACCGTCGTGCTCAAGGGTCGTATGACGGTAGCGACGTAGAGGTGAGGGATGAGCCTCGGGTAGTGGACTGTCCAATAATGAACCCTTTTATATTTACAGGTTTGGAATCCTCTCTCGTCTCTGTGGGGAACTGTGCCCCAACCGTGCACTCCCCCGACCCACCGATGTCAAACCGGACTCCCCCGACACACAGCTTCCACCCCTGATGTAAAAACCTCCCCAGAGAGGTGGGGCCCCCTTTGGCAACATGGTGGTGAGTTAACACCCCCTTATAATCACGTACCTCGTATCTTATTTTTGTAAAAATATGTAATCAGTGGAGCATTATTTTTTTTTTTTTATCTAATTGGTGTTTTCTGTCAGATATTCTGATTTCCCTAATTCGCCCTCCCGAACGATGTGTTTAGGATTAATGGCTTCTTTAGAGGGTATATATTGGGAAGATTGAAAACCTGTGATAGGTGTTGTGAGCTTTGGCTTGTGGTACGGTACGGGGGGGGGGGGGGGGGTGTGTATGTGTGTGTGTGTGGGTGTGTGTGTGTATGTGTGGTGTGTGGTGTGTGTGTGTGTGTGTGGGTGTGTGTGTGTTTAACCTGTGGACAAATCTAAGGTTATGTTGAGGAGCGTTCGTCAGCTGGTGTGTGAATCGTTGGTAGGGGAAGGATAAGTCTTGCTAGATGAGGGAAATGGTGGCAGAGATGGAAGCCGTGGTTGAATAGGGAAAGGGTTGTTTGTTGGTGAAAATGGTGGCAAGGGTCAAGAAGGTGTTGGTAAGGAGATGAAAGGAGAAGTTTGAGAAAGATGGCTGAGGAGGGGGGAAAAAAAC
>NC_092248.1:1865764-1900764 GCF_036320965.1 Panulirus ornatus | reverse complement strand
TATATATATATATATATATATATATATATATATTATATATATATATTTGCTTGCTTTGCTTTTTTATTTTGCTTTGTCGCTGTCTCTCGCGTTAGCGAGGTAGCGCAGGGAAACAGACGAAAGAATGGCCAAACCCACCCACATACACAAGTATATACATACACGTCCACACACACAAATATACATACCTATACATCTCAACGTATAACATATATATACATACACAGACATTTTCATATATATATACATACACAGACATATACATATATACACATGTACATAATTCATACTGTTTGCCTTCATTCATTCCCTTCGCCACCCTGCCACACATGGAATAACAACCCCCTCCCCCCTCATGTGTGCGAGGTAGCGCTAGGAAGACAACAAAGGCCCCATTCATTCACACTCAGTCTCTAGCTGTCATGTAATAATGCACCGTAACCACAGCTCCCTTTCCACATCCAGGCCCCACAGAACTTTTCATGGTTTACCCCAGACGCTATATATATATATATTTGAAAGTGTCTTAGATGGACAGGATATGGAAGTCAGAATTATGCTTTTGGACAGTGATAAGTGGAGAGGCTGATATTCGAGAGCCATGAAGAAATCCCACCTAAAATCTCATCATATGACCGCAGGAAAATGTAAAATGAAAGACTACTCGTAATGAGTTACGTGTGGTCAGGTGTTATGTGTGAGACGGAGAGACTGTCTTTGTGGGCATGAATGCCAGTAATCCCCGTCTGGGATTAGAGAGAAAAACAACCACCTGTCCCGGGGAGGGGGAACTCAAAAGCCACTGGAAAGGTGTTGGTTTGCTGCGCCGTCGTGGCTTGACCCTCCCGATACCCTTGGTGGATAACGCCTCGCTGCGGCCACGTCCTAGAGAGAGAGAGAGAGAGAGTAGCGTGTGCTAACCATGGTGTTGACTTGGCGGCGGAGGATTACTTCGACATGGGAGAGACGGATCCTGACGAGTGAGTGTGGTGTGAGAGGTGTAGTGTGGCCCCAGCGGACAGGAGGTGAGTGGTGTGTTTGGGAGATGGTGTACAGTGTTTAGGGAAGAGGCTCTCCCACCGCCCCCTTGTTTACAGAAAGGCGTGTTGAGGGTGCGTTGGCTGCTGGGCCTCTGTTGCCACAGGATAACCCAGTGTTTGGACAAGTGTGTTTGCTTTACTTTACCAGCTGTTTCCAGGGGTAGCTAAGGTTGTTATGGTGACACTGGAGGTAATGTTTAATACGACAAACTCGTTTGGAAAGAGCTTTTGTTTTACTGAAATCTTTGTAGGAGGGAGACATATTGTTTTGTGTTTTTCATTTTTTTAAATTTTTTTTCGACAGCCATCATATGTAACCTTGTTGTAGCGAAGATGGCTTCGACCTGACCCGTAAGGGTGAGTGGTGTCATAGGTGTAGTGAAGATGAGTCTGGTGTTGGCGTAGTGATGATGAGTCTGGTGTTGGCGTAGTGATGATAAGTCTGTTTTTGGCGTAGTGATGATGAGTCTGGCGTTGGCGTAGTGATGATGAGTCTGGCGTTGGCGTAGTGATGATGAGTCTGGCGTTGGCGTAGTGATGATGAGTCTGGCGTTGGCGTAGTACTTATGAGTCTGGCGTTGGTGTAGTGATGAGTCTGGCGTTGGCGTAGTGATGATGAGTCTGGTGTTGGCGTAGTGATGATGAGTCTGGTGTTGGCGTAGTGAAGATGAGTCTGGTGTTGTCTCCCTCCTTTGTGAAGATGATGGCGAGTGATCGTCCGGAGGATGACCTTTTGCAACCCCAATCGCAAATTTTAGCGATTCTGTTGATTTTAGTCGTTTTACCCGCCTCAGTAAGGGGTACCCATGAGCATTCATTGCCAGTGACCATCGGGGAAAAAGCCCCATCAGGCACGGCAGATATTGTTCGGTCATTAGGGACTCGAGCGACCATAGAGCAAAACCCGGCCAAGCCTGTGGCCTCACGGCCGGTAGGGTGGGCGGTAAGGGGATCGCAAGTTGTGGGTTGTGGGCAGCGCCTGTGTCAACACTTGGATTTTCCCTTTGTCGGACATGGTGAACGAGCGACTTTTGTCAGGGGTAAACTTCAGGCCCCAGGCGGGCTTCGTCAGAGAGAGAGAGAGAGAGAGAGAGAGAGAGAGAGAGAGAGAGAGAGAGAGAGAGAGAGAGAGAGAGAGAGAGAACCTGGAACCATTGATCTCTTTATGGATGAAGTTCCATTTCCTTTCGCCACTACCTGGACTAAGTAGACAGACTTTTTTGTAGACATACGAACATACATACAAAGAGAGAGACGGACAGACATAAAGCACTAGTGTGAGTTTTCAGTACGACATATAGTGATGAAAGGGATTTACCCCATGTTTTTAGATAGATTTTTAAAGTTTTTGTTCCGTCAGGAACGTGCTAGCGTACGGAGCAAAAAAAAAAAAAAAAAAAGAAATAGAGCGGGAATGGGGTTGAGAAAAAGTAGCTGTATTTTGTAAAGGCAAGTTAGACTGATGATCAAGTGAGTGACTTGAGGTAGAAAGAGGAGAAAGAAGAGAAAAAAACAAGTTAATCTTAAGGCAATAAGGAGACAAAATACAGTCGAAGGATAATAAGGTTGGACATTAACGGAAAGTAAAGGTACATTAAGAAAAGAAGATCCTAAGATAAGACACAGGGTAAATAGAATGGATAAGAATAAATAAAATAGAATAAGGAAACGGGCCTCCCACCCTTCCCCTGCCGCCCAGGAGAGATAATGAACCAAGCTGGAGAAAATCAAGTGCAACAAATTATGTTTGAATGTCGAAAGTTTTTGGTGATATTTGGTGATGATGTGTGGGGATGTGTTCTGTGATGTGTACGTTGACTTATGGTAGAGTAGAGTCCAGTGTGATGTATTCTCACAAGTAGTTTAGTGATAAAGGATGTATACCCACATGATTATGAATTTCATTAATACACTAGTAATGATAATAATGATGATGATGATGATTAATGGTTCGATTCATTGCAACCCAAAGGCGGGACGTGTGGACAAATACGTGCAGTGGAAATGTTATTTCAAGTAAAAGGTAGGCCAGGTTAAACAGTCTTACACAAACACTGGAGTTGCAGTCTACTTAAAGTTGGTGATGTTTTACGGTGGTTGGGTTCGGGCTGTATTTGTGGCGTTCTAGCCAGTGCGTTGAGCGTCTCTGGGTAGATGATGTTAGAAGGCTTGAGGATGGTCTTTCAAACTGGTTTCTGCACCTTTTTAGTTGCCCTTGTAGCATGGCTCCCAGGGCGGACGACCAAGGCCTTGTTGGGGAGACATAAGTGAGTTTGGGAAGATTAAAAGTAGAGTAGGTGTTCTGTGAGCTTCATTCAGGCACAGGGAGTCCATGTATCTTAAAGTCTAAGGAAAATGTTGAGACGATAAGTGGGGGGACCTGATGGTTCTGACGTGTTTCTCTCCAACTTGATTTAACGTCCAGACTGACACCGAGAAATCTGGTAGACTGAACAACCTGCAGGCGACTGGGTCCAAGTGAGAATAGGTGATGAGAGAGGGTGGGCAGGTTTGCCGATGTGCACTGAATATGGTCTTGGCAACGTGGTTTGCGATGGTCTGATTCTGATGGCTGTTGAGGGTAGAGTTCTGGAGGGCCAAGTAGTCTGGAAAGCTACCGTTAGTGTTAGCCAAAATGGTACCCCCTTGTCGACGAGCGAGTGCATCTATCAGGGCAACATTTATAGGGATGCTGAAGCACAAGGATCCCATCTTTGTATCCTGTGGGACGCCACAGGTGTGCAGGGACTGGAAGGTGGAGGTAGTCACCTCGGAAGCGTACAGACGGACGACGCTGACTGAGGAGATCTGAAAGCCAAGGCATAAGACTTACCTGCATCCCAGGGCTGATGATCATGCTGTGATTGACTCGACAGAAAGCTTTGGTGAAGCCAGCGAACGAGGAGACCACAGAGGTCTTGCTTGCGTCTCTGTCGGCTGCGGTCAGTAAAGTGGAGGAATGTCGAGGCAGTCGGGTGGACGAAGAGCTAGCTTCTCAGATTGCCAAATCTGTGATGTGAAATATGATGTGTGGTGGTGTAGGGTTACGACATGTTGTGATGCACACTGAATATCTTCTTTCTTTCTTTCTTTCTTTCTTTCTTTCTTCTTCTTCTTCTTCTTCTTCTTCTTCTTCGTCCTCTTCTTTCTTTCTTTCTTTCTTTCTTTCTTTCTTTCTTTCTTTCTTTCTTTCTTTCTTCTTCTTCTTCTTCTTCTTCTTCTTCTTCTAATACTTCGTCCTGTTCTTTTTTTCTTTTTATTTCTTTCTTTCTTCTTCTTTCTTCTCTTTCTTTCTTTCTTTCTTTCTTTCTTTCTTTCTTTCTTTCTTCTTCTTCTTCTTCTTCTTCTTCTTCTTCTTCTTCTTCTTCTTCTTCTTCTTCTTCTCCTCCTCCTCCTCCTCCTCCTCCTCCTCCTCCTCCTCCTCCTCCTCCTCCTCCTCCTCCTCCTCCATACCTAGACCAAAGTTAGCCCCACCCATCCCGCTGGCTTTAACTTGGCCACATTCACAAACATTCTGGAAACTATGCAGATTTTACCTGCAAGAAGGAGGCCGCAATACCTCGCTTGTTAAATGTTTTTGGAGTGTTATCTTCGTCTGGGAAGTTTCGTCATAAAGTTGGTCAGCGGGTGAGATTGATGGCTTACTTACGAGTTATGAGTCGGCATTAGTTTACTGATTCCAGGAGGCAGATCCGATTCCAGGAGGGGGAATCTTATTCCAGGAGGCGAGTCTGATTCAAGGACGGAAATATGATTCCCGAAATGATGTCCGATTCCAGGAGGGGAATCCTATTCCAGGAGAGAAGCGTGATTTCAGGAGAGATACCTGATTCCAGGAGGGAATCTTGATTCCAAGAGAGATACCTGATTCCAGGAGGGAATCTTGATTCCAGGAGGGAAACTCAATTCCAGGAGAGAAACGTGATTCCAGGAGAGATATCTGATTCCAGGAGGAAAGTATGATTCCACGAGGGAACCTGATTCTAAAAAAAGGATATCTGATTCCAGGAGGCGAATCTAATTCCAGGAGGCAAATTTTGGCCGTGTGAATCCACGTCATCTGGAGCTCGCTGGTACGGCCCCTGAAAACGAAGTTACTACCTTTGTCTTCTTACGAAACGACACCCCAAGCAGGAAGGTATGAACGCTAGGTTTGAGTAAGGGGAAAGACTACGTTACGAGGGCTAGCGCAACATTGGTAGGGTAAATAAAGGGTACCACTGAGCCACGAGCACCCACGAGGAGGTTTTGGGCAAATATCAAACTTAGCGCATAGTGCTCACCGCCCGTCTTGCTTGATGAGTTCATACTGCTTCTCTCCGCCGTCATGCGTGTTACATGACTTTGTCAGTCCTGGGTTCATCTGGGACTGACTTGAGCCATTTATCAAAGTTTCATTTGAATGTTTCTGTACTTATTCCATGCGTGATACTTTATTTTTTTTTTTTATAGACAAAGCACAGAATATTCTTTCCTTCTTTCTTGCTGGGATATATATATATATATATATATATATATATATATATATATATATATATATATATATATATATATATATATTTGGTATCCTTTGGTAATTTTCATGGCATTCTTGCAGAGTTAATGACTCTCTTGCTTACTGAAAGGCTTTCCAAACTCCTTTTTGCCCTTTCATTTGTTGTCATGCGTAGATTATCATGTGTCTTGCAGTCTGCAAAGTTCCAGTTTGTTCAACGTCTACTTCATATATGTTTCAACCCCTCGAGTCTGCTCGTGAAGTGCTACTGAATCCCCTCCTGACTTGTTCATTCCCAGTTGTTTGATGGGTCACCATACGACGCAGTAGTGTTAAAATCATTGGCAAATGGATACATTAAACATTTCTATCTGTAGTTGTCTGCCTCCTTTAGTGAGAGTTTTCAATCTCACACCAGTTATCACTTGGCCAGTTTAGAGCTATCTATTCAGTATGAATTATAGTGACCCCGTGATCTTTGTTCTCTGTTCTTTCATTTCCCTCTTAGGCGCCTCTGTGTGTGTGTGTGTGTTTAAAGTCCGCCACGTACATCTCTGCCCATTCGTCGAGTGTGTCATAATCCGTCTCTCAATTTCTTTTATGATCACGTTGCGCCCCGACGCCATTTCCGCCTCGCGTGATGTCACCAGCGAAGCGCGTGAGTGACACACTTCCCTCTCCACGTCTGTTATTGTTATCATGAAGGGAACTGTGACTTAACACCTTTTCAGGCGTGGTTCCCTTTTGACTTCCTGCTTGTTGAATTCCTCTGTTAGAATCTCTCTTGATCCACCTCATCCTAAACGCTCTGTTTGATCCACCTCATCCTAAATGCTCTGTTTGATCCACCTCATCCTAAACGCTCTGTTTGATCCACCTCATCCTAAACGCTCTGTTTGATCCACCTCATCCTAAACGCTCTGTTTGATCCATCTCATCCTAAACGCTCTGTTTGATCCATCTCATCCTAAACGCTCTGTTTGATCCACCTCATCCTAAATGCTCTGTTTGATCCACCTCATCCTAAATGCTCTGTTTGATCCACCTCATCCTAAACGCTCTGTTTGATCCACCTCATCCTAAACGCTCTGTTTGATCCACCTCATCCTAAATGCTGTTTGATCCACCTCATCCTAAACGCTCTGTTTGATCCACCTCATCCTAAACGCTCTGTTTGATCCACCTCATCCTAAATGCTCTGTTTGATCCACCTCATCCTAAACGCTCTGTTTGATCCACCTCATCCTAAATGCTCTGTTTGATCCACCTCATCCTAAACGCTCTGTTTGATCCACCTCATCCTAAACGCTCTATTTGATCCACCTCATCCTAAACGCTCTATTTGATCCACCTCATCCTAAAAGCTCTGTTTGATCCACATCATCCTAAATGCTTTGTTTGATCCACCTCATCCTAAACGCTCTGTTTGATCCACCTCATCCTAAACGCTCTGTTTGATTCACCTCATTCTAAACGCTCTGTTTGATCCACCTCATCCTAAACGCTGTGTTTGTTCCCCCACGTCCTCTAGTTGAAGTACCCAGTAGTGTAGTCTCGAATGCCTCGTGCAAGATCGAGGGTTTTGAAAAAGCTGCACACACACACACACACACGTCCTTATGGTGAGCTTGATGTTTGAGAGAGAGAGAGAGAGAGAGAGAGAGAGAGAGAGAGAGAGAGAGAGAGAGAGAGAGAGAGAGAGAGAGAGAGAGAGGTGGGTTAGAGGGAGTGTAGGTTTATGTTCGTGATGGACTTTTGGTTTTGTGTGTCAGCCGAGGACACGAGGGGCTGGAAATTGAATGGATGAAGGAGGAGGGCTGGTCCATCCTGGGGATTAGGACGTCTCGTGGGGATTGGGGGTTACTCTTTCGGGGGGAGGGGGGGTGGAGGGAGGAGTTGGTAGCTGCCGTGGGGATTGGTAGTTAATGTGGGGGTTGAGTGGGACTGTGGGGGATTGGTAGGTTACTGTGGAAGGATTGGTAGGTTACTGTGGGGGATTAATAGGTTACTGTGGGGGATTAATAGGTTACTGTGGGGGATTAATAGGTTACTATGGGGGGATTGGTAGGTTACTGTGGGGGATTAATAGGTTACTGTGGGGGATTAATAGGTTACTGTGGGGGATTGGTAGGTTACTATGGGGGATTGGTAGGTTACTGTGGGAGGATTGGTAGGTTACTGTGGGGGATTGGTAGGTTACTGTGGAAGGATTGGTAGGTTACTGTGGGAGGATTGGTAGGTTACTGTGGGAGGATTGGTAGGTTACTATGGGAGGATTGGTAGGTTACTATGGGAGGATTGGTAGGTTACTGTGGGAGGATTGGTAGGTTACTGTGGGAGGATTGGTAGGTTACTATGGGGGGATTGGTAGGTTACTGTGGGGGATTAATAGGTTACTGTGGGAGATTAATAGGTTACTGTGGGGGATTGGTAGGTTACTATGGGGGATTGGTAGGTTACTGTGGGAGGATTGGTAGGTTACTGTGGGGGATTGGTAGGTTACTGTGGGAGGATTGGTAGGTTACTGTGGGGGATTAATAGGTTACTGTGGGGGATTAATAGGTTACTACGGGAGGATTGGTTGGTTACTGTGGGAGGATTGGTAGGTTACTGTGTGGGATTGGTAGGTTACTGTGGGAGGATTGTAGGTTACTGTGGGAGGATTGGTAGGTTACTGTGGGGGGATTGGTTAGGTTACTGTGGGAGGATTGGTTGGTTACTGTGGGAGGATTGTTAGGTTACTGTGGGAGGATTGGTAGGTTACTGTGGGGGATGGTAGGTTACTTGTGGGAGGATTGGTAGGTTACTGTGGGGGATTGGTAGGTTACTGTGGTGGGATTGGTAGGTTACTGTGGAGGATTGGTAGGTTACTGTGGGAGGATTGGTAGGTTACTGTGGGAGGATTGGTAGGTTACTGTGGGGGATTAATAGGTTACTGTGGGGGATTAATAGGTTACTGTGGGGGGATTGGTAGGTTACTATGGGGGATTGGTAGGTTACTGTTGGGCCTCTCTGGTCTATGGTGTGTTGGGCCTCTCTGGTCTATGGTGTGTTGGGCCTCTCTGGTCTATGGTGTGTTGGGCCTCTCTGGTCTATGGTGTGTTGGGCCTCTCTGGTCTATGGTGTGTTGGGCCTCTCTGGTCTATGGTGTGTTGGGCCTCTCTGGTCTATGGTGTGTTGGGCCTCTCTGGTCTATGGTGTGTTGGGCCTCTCTGGTCTATGGTGTGTTGGGCCTCTCTGGTCTATGGTGTGTTGGGCCTCTCTGGTCTATGGTGTGTTGGGCCTCTCTGGTCTATGGTGTGTTGGGCCTCTCTGGTCTATGGTGTGTTGGGCCTCTCTGGTCTATGGTGTGTTGGGCCTCTCTGGTCTATGGTGTGTTGGGCCTCTCTGGTCTATGGTGTGTTGGGCCTCTCTGGTCTATGGTGTGTTGGGCCTCTCTGGTCTATGGTGTGTTGGGCCTCTCTGGTCTATGGTGTGTTGGGCCTCTCTGGTCTATGGTGTGTTGGGCCTCTCTGGTCTATGGTGTGTTGGGCCTCTCTGGTCTATGGTGTGTTGGGCCTCTCTGGTCTATGGTGTGTTGGGCCTCTCTGGTCTATGGTGTGTTGGGCCTCTCTGGTCTATGGTGTGTTGGGCCTCTCTGGTCTATGGTGTGTTGGGCCTCTCTGGTCTATGGTGTGTTGGGCCTCTCTGGTCTATGGTGTGTTGGGCCTCTCTGGTCTATGGTGTGTTGGGCCTCTCTGGTCTATGGTGTGTTGGGCCTCTCTGGTCTATGGTGTGTTGGGCCTCTCTGGTCTATGGTGTGTTGGGCCTCTCTGGTCTATGGTGTGTTGGGCCTCTCTGGTCTATGGTGTGTTGGGCCTCTCTGGTCTATGGTGTGTTGGGCCTCTCTGGTCTATGGTGTGTTGGGCCTCTCTGGTCTATGGTGTGTTGGGCCTCTCTGGTCTATGGTGTGTTGGGCCTCTCTGGTCTATGGTGTGTTGGGCCTCTCTGGTCTATGGTGTGTTGGGCCTCTCTGGTCTATGGTGTGTTGGGCCTCTCTGGTCTATGGTGTGTTGGGCCTCTCTGGTCTATGGTGTGTTGGGCCTCTCTGGTCTATGGTGTGTTGGGCCTCTCTGGTCTATGGTGTGTTGGGCCTCTCTGGTCTATGGTGTGTTGGGCCTCTCTGGTCTATGGTGTGTTGGGCCTCTCTGGTCTATGGTGTGTTGGGCCTCTCTGGTCTATGGTGTGTTGGGCCTCTCTGGTCTATGGTGTGTTGGGCCTCTCTGGTCTATGGTGTGTTGGGCCTCTCTGGTCTATGGTGTGTTGGGCCTCTCTGGTCTATGGTGTGTTGGGCCTCTCTGGTCTATGGTGTGTTGGGCCTCTCTGGTCTATGGTGTGTTGGGCCTCTCTGGTCTATGGTGTGTTGGGCCTCTCTGGTCTATGGTGTGTTGGGCCTCTCTGGTCTATGGTGTGTTGGGCCTCTCTGGTCTATGGTGTGTTGGGCCTCTCTGGTCTATGGTGTGTTGGGCCTCTCTGGTCTATGGTGTGTTGGGCCTCTCTGGTCTATGGTGTGTTGGGCCTCTCTGGTCTATGGTGTGTTGGGCCTCTCTGGTCTATGGTGTGTTGGGCCTCTCTGGTCTATGGTGTGTTGGGCCTCTCTGGTCTATGGTGTGTTGGGCCTCTCTGGTCTATGGTGTGTTGGGCCTCTCTGGTCTATGGTGTGTTGGGCCTCTCTGGTCTATGGTGTGTTGGGCCTCTCTGGTCTATGGTGTGTTGGGCCTCTCTGGTCTATGGTGTGTTGGGCCTCTCTGGTCTATGGTGTGTTGGGCCTCTCTGGTCTATGGTGTGTTGGGCCTCTCTGGTCTATGGTGTGTTGGGCCTCTCTGGTCTATGGTGTGTTGGGCCTCTCTGGTCTATGGTGTGTTGGGCCTCTCTGGTCTATGGTGTGTTGGGCCTCTCTGGTCTATGGTGTGTTGGGCCTCTCTGGTCTATGGTGTGTTGGGCCTCTCTGGTCTATGGTGTGTTGGGACCCTCTGGTCTGTGGTATGTTGGAACCCTCTGGTCTGTGGTATGTTGGAACCCTCTGGTTTGTGGTGTGTTGGAACCCTCTGGTCTGTGGTATGTTGGGACCCTCTGGTCTGTGGTATGTTGGAACCCTCTGGTTTGTGGTGTGTTGGGACCCTCTGGTTTGTGGTGTGTTGGAACCCTCTGGTTTGTGGTGTGTTGGGACCCTCTGGTTTGTGGTGTGTTGGAACCCTCTGGTCTGTGGTGTGTTGGGACCCTCTGGTTTGTGGTGTGTTGGAACCCTCTGGTCTGTGGTATGTTGGGACCCTCTGGTCTGTGGTGTGTTGGGACCCTCTGGTTTGTGGTGTGTTGGAACCCTCTGGTCTGTGGTGTGTTGGGACCCTCTGGTTTGTGGTGTGTTGGAACCCTCTGGTCTGTGGTATGTTGGAACCCTCTGGTTTGTGGTGTGTTGGAACCCTCTGGTCTGTGGTATGTTGGAACCCTCTGGTTTGTGGTGTGTTGGAACCCTCTGGTTTGTGGTGTGTTGGGACCCTCTGGTTTGTGGTGTACTGGGTGGGACCCTGTGGTTTGTGGTGTACTGGAACCCTCTGGTCTGTGGTGTGTTGGGGCCCTGTTGTTTGTGGTGTGTTGGAACCCTCTGGTCTGTGGTGTGTTGGGAACCTCTGGTTGTGGTATGTTGGGACCCTCTGGTTTGTGGTATGTTGGAACCCTCTGGTCTGTGGTGTGTTGGAACCCTATGGTTTGTGGTGTACTGGGACCCTGTGGTTTGTGGTGTAATGTGACCCTCTGGTCTATGTTGTATTGAAGCCTTTTGGTCTGTGGTGTCTACCCCCAGAATGGCATTGCACATAAGGTGGTTTACGATCCAGTGGTGTATGATAAAAGGCATCCCACAGGCGCATATCAGTTCGAAAAGGAATCGAGTATAACGTAGTGGAGTGTTGAATAGTGTAAGAGATTCCAATCATTTTCGTTACAAAATATCATGGAATACAGCGCAGTGTATGATCCAGTACAATATGAAAGGCATTCCAGTTGTGTTTATAGTTTTGTATTTGTCTCTGTACTTGCAAGATGGCTTCACTTGTTTATTTGCAGCTGTCATTGTCCTTGCGTATTCGGAAGCCGAAAACAGGTATATAATGTTACTGGGTCATTCGTACCGAGGGATGAAGATCTCGGTGTAAATTGACGTGGAGGAAAATATATTCATAACACAGTTGTTTCTGTAGTAATGGATTTTAGCCGTACAATATACCCCTGGGGTTCGAAGGTCTTCCTGCTGTCTTCCCAGATGTCGCTCAATGTATTTCTAAACTCGATTTCAGACAAGCTCTTATAGGCAAATATGGATGTGTAAGACAGGGAGATGTTGGCTGGGAGGAGAATGTTATCTTGTATTCTATTCTTACAAGGAAAGGAGAAATGATTGATGTAACCTAGAAATTGACTAGGTTAAACATACCTTTTCTTTTTCATATTCGTTCGCCGGTTCCTGCTCTAGCGATGTAGCACCAGGAACAGAGGAAGAACTAGCTACCTCATTCACTCACATCAGTTCTTTAGAGGTCATGTCTAATGAACCGAAACTTGAGTTTCTCATTCTCAACTAGGAACCACTGACCTTCCCATGGTTTCCCATGACGGTCTAGTCCACTGATAGCACGTCGCCCCCTGCATACCACATCTTTCCACTATGCTCTGTCCCGTGCATGCCTTGCACCTTCCTGCATGTTCAGGCCTCGATTACTCAAAACACTTCATATTTCCACCTAGTCTTCGGTCTCCTTGTTCTGTCTTCCTTCGACTTGTATACTCTCATAGTCATCCTCTCCGTATTTTCAATTCAATACATCACATCTTCAGCTCTCTCATTTTACCGTACCTCTCTCTTACCTTGCCATTTCTTATTTGATCATACCTCTTCACACCACATATTGACCTCAAACATTTCATTTCCAACACATTTCCCTTCTCCTTTCTTCTTTATCTCGGGCCCACGCCTCGCATCCACACAACACAGCCGGGATTACTCTACTATTATACATGCTTATCTTTGACCAAACAACCAGTGACCTCGCTTTCCACACACTCCCTAGCGTGCCCAGGACCTTCGCCCCCTCACCCTCACTATGTTTCACTTTAGCTCCCATGGTTCCAATTGCTGCCAGATTCACTCCCAGGCATCAAAAACACTCCACTTCCTCCACTTTCTCTCCAATCGAACTCACACTCCATCTAACTTGTCTCTCTCCACCGTTAAACCCAACACCCTTGCTTTAATCCACATTTACTCTCAATTTTCTCCTTTTCACATTCCCAAATAACGGTGTCTCATTCGAACCTCCCACCAGCGCCATCTCATCAGCAAACACCGACAGATTCACCTTCCAGGCGCTCCCCCTCCTCCCCCCTCCGTCATACTGCAGAGCTGCTCTCTCTCTCTCTCTCTCTCTCTCTCTCTCTCTCTCTCTCTCTCTCTCTCTCTCTCTCTCTCCAGTACCCTCGCTCCCTTACCTCCCTCACCACCCAATCCATAAAGAGATTAAACTGCCATGTCGGCAACACACACTCCTGACCCAGACCCAGTATCACATGCACGGCCATTCGATCACCTGTGTAATTGAGTAATCATTATTCTATTGTCAGTTGCATGACCTAGTCGCTGACATACCCAGATTCCGCACATGTGGCACTAGTTCGAATCCTGCTGTAGGAGGATATATATATATATATATATATATATATATATATATATATATATATATATATATATATATATATATATATATATATATTTATATATTTATATGTTTTGCGACAAAGCAAAATAAATAAAAATATAAAATAATATATATATATATATATATATATATATATATATATATTTTTTTTTTTTTTTTTTATACTATTCGCCATTTCCCGCGATAGCGAGGTAGCGTTAAGAACAGAGGACTGGGCCTTTGAGGGAATACCCTCACCTGGCCCCCTTCTCTGTTCCTTCTTTTGGAAAATTAAAAAAAAAAAAAAATGTGTGTGTGTGTGTGTGTGTGTGTGTGTGTGTGTGTGTGTGTGTGTGTGTGTGTGTGTTATACAGTCTATAATACAGGATGTAGGATGTAGGTCTGGGCGCCCTGGTGGCCGTTCAACATACTCTACCGTAAACTCGGGTTAACTTCTTTTTTCCTCCCCACCTTTGGATGCCGGCGGCACAGAGTTCAAAGGGCACGACCCTCCCCTCACACCCTCCCTGTCTGTAATATGATCGTCTTTTTAACCTGCCTGGGAGGCCTTGTGATGTGAGTACTGACAGCGAAGTTCGCCGGGTTATCACATGAGAGTGGAGAGGTCGGACGACGACAACACCACCAGGAGGGTAGTAATGTGTCAGTTGAATGACCTCCTCCTCCTCCCTCGCCGCTCCTCCCTCACCTCTCCTCCCTTACCCTTCCTCATACACACCAACCCTCCTCCCTCCCTCCGCCACTTGAGGTTCAACACGAGCGTTACAACAGGTCCTCAAGAGTCTTCTCTTCAAGGAGGTAATATAGACCTTATGTACAAGCTCATTTGTGGTCAAAGGAGGCGATCTTGAGTGGGGTAATTTTGGCCTCTAACGTCGCGACGAGCGGTAGTGTTCCCGAGACCATAGTTAAAGGGAGGGAATTTCGACTTTACCCTCCCTCCCACCCAAGACAACTGGATTCTATTTTTCCTAGATTTGTTGTGCGACGTAGTATAAACAGTCCTGGGAAATCAGACGAGGACGTTCTTTGAACTGCAATTTTTGTCCCGTATGCTGGAACTTCCCCTGAGTTATAGTCTGGTCATTGTGATATATATATATATATATATATATATATATATATATATATATATATATATATATATATATATATCGGTGCATATATATGCGCTACCTCGCAAACGCGGGAGACAGCGACAAAGTATGAAAAAAAAAAAAAAAAAAAAATATATATATATATATCCCTATGAGTCCACGGGGAAAATGAAACACGAAAAGTTCTTAAGTGCACTTCCGTGTAATAATCACATCATCAGGGGAGACACAAGAGAGAAATATAACAGTCAATTGATATACATGGAAGAGACGAAGCTAGGACGCCATTTGGTAAACATGTTTACATGTTTACCAAATGCCGTCCTATATATATATTTACATGTACATGTTTGTCCTCAAACATCTCATGTGCTGGAAATGAGATGTTTGAGGACAATATGTGGTGTGAGATGGTTTGATCGAGTAAGTAATAATACGGTAAGAGAGATGTGTGGTAATACAAAGAGTGCGTTTGAGAGAGCAGAAGAGGGTGTTTTGAAATGGTTTGGTCACAAGGAGAGAATGAGTGAGGAAAGATTGACCAAGAGGATATATGTGTCAGAGGTGGAGGAACGAGAAGAAATGGGAGACCAAATTGGAGGTGGAAAGATGGAGTGAAAAAAAATTTTGAGTGATTGGGGCCTGAACATGCAGGAGGGTGAAAGGCGTGCAAGGAATAGAGTGAATTGGAACGATGTGGTATACCGGGATCGACGTGCTGTTAATGGATTGAATCAGGGCATGTGATGCGTCTGGGGTAAACCATGGAAAGTTCTGTGGGGCCTGGATGTGGAAAGGGAGCTGTGGTTTCGGTGCATTATTACATGACAGCTAGAGGCTGAGTGTGAACGAATGTGGCCTTTGTTATCTTTTCCTAGCGCTACCTCGCGCACATTAGGGGAGAGGGGGTTGTTATTTCATGTGTGGCGAGGTGGCGATGGGAATGAATAAGGGCAGACAGTATGAATTATGTACATGTGTATATATGTATATGTCTGTGTGTGTATATGTATGTCTACGTTGAGATGTATAGGTATGTATATCTGCGTGTGTGGACGTGTATGTATATACGTGTGTATGTGGGTGGGTTGGGCCATTTCTTTCGTCTGTTTCCTTGCGCTACCTCGCTAACGCGGGAGACAGCGACAAAGCAAAATAGATAAATAAATAAATAAATAAATAAATAAATAAATCCTGGTCGCAGCAGTCGGTACACAGTCAGCTTAGCTGTTCATCCTCCTCCTTAAGGGGCTGGTCAATGAAATGATTACCTGGCTTAGGCTAGCGTAAATATATATATATATATATATATATATATATATATATATATATATATATATATATATATATATATATATATATATATTAATGAGATTTCTCTTTTGCACTTTGTGGCATCATGCGTTTGTGACCTGACCCGAGGTAATTGTCCGTAGTAAACAGATGTATTCATCATTACCACACTGGTTTATGTGGAGGTTCACGACGAAATGAATCTATTTATGACCTGGCCATGTAAGTGGAATCTTGTGGAAGTCACGTGGAATGTGTGGATGTCCGTGGGCGTGTACGTGGCTTGAGAGTGGCGTGTACGTGTGTCAAGAGTGGCATGTACGTGTGTCAAGAGTGGCGTGTACGTGTTCCGTAGCGTGTACGTGTTCCCTGGCAAGGGACGCGTGATTACGTCAAGGGAGGTTAAGCAATGTGGGAGGGGCTGGGGGATATCCACGGTTGCTGACGTCAGACGAGGGGGTTGGGTGGAGAGATGACGGGGTGGAGGCGTGCCTGGGGTTACATCTGGTTGTTACATCGTGGTCCGTGACGCACCAGGCGTCCCGGCAAGACTGGCAGTGGTAACGTTACCTGCTGGCTGGATGGTGGGAGGCGTCCCTCTTGGTATTCATAGATTTAGATGCGATTTATTAGACGGGTGGCGAGGCCTACCCTGGGGATTTATAGACGGGTGGCGAGGCCTACCCTGGGGATTTTTTTGGGTGGGGTATGTGTCTGGAGATGGTGGCGAAGATACATGTGTCCTGGTGGATCAGGTTGGTGGCGAGGATACATGTGTCCTGGTGGAGCAGGTTGGTGGCGAGGATACATGTGTCCTGGTGAGGCATGTGTTGCTCCAGACAGCAGATCATACGTTCATAATGAGGCACAGAATGTACGCGAGACCATTTACCGGACATGAGTTTCAGAATGTTTCGTTTCCTCTGCATGACGCACGTTAGGTAAAGACGTGTTATTATCTGTGGCTTTAGGGGGGAGATTTGCCTCCCTCTCTCTCTCTCTTTTTTTTTTTTTTTAATCATTTTTCGTTCACTTCCAAAACTCATAAGCGAGAGCTGGTCTGTTGTCATTTGAGGATAGAGACCTTCCACAACACATCATCTTAATTGCACTCGGGCCGCCCCGGGCTGGTGGTCCTGCCCGAACACACACACACACACACACACACACACACACACATCCTGGGCCCATCTTACACAAGCCAACAAGTCTCTCTCTCTCTCTCTCTCTCTCTCTCTCTCTCTCTCTCTCTCTCTCTCTCTCTCTCTCTCTCTCTCTCCCAAGCCAACACCACCAGCCCCTCACACCGCCTCCACCCGACCACGACCATCCCTGTGTCCTTCTCGCGGGTCGACGTGGACCTGTGATCACTCTCGTACAGCCAGGGATACAGACAGCACTCCTGTACACAGACAACACTCATGTATACAGACAACACTCATGTATACAGACAACACTCCGGTATAGAGACTACATTCCTGTACACAGACAACACTCATGTATACAGACAACACTCATGTATACAGACAACAGTCCTATACACAGACAACACTCCTGTATACAG
This sequence comes from Panulirus ornatus, assembly GCF_036320965.1. Lineage (NCBI taxonomy): Eukaryota > Metazoa > Arthropoda > Malacostraca > Decapoda > Palinuridae > Panulirus > Panulirus ornatus. The sequence continues at coordinate 1,883,527 of NC_092248.1, read as the reverse complement.
ACAACACTCCTGTATACAGACAACAGTCCTGTACTTACCCTTGTGAACTGTGGAAACAGATCCGTGGTAGAAAAAAAAGGGTGGGGGGCATAGGTGAACAAAGAAACAGCTCAGATTAATCAGATATAGACTGTACGGTGTGTCAGCTGCTATACCACTCTATAGTTATTCGCCACCTGTCCTTCCACTCATCATCCCTTGGTGCATAATGTACGTAGTTATTCATCGCCATATATTGAATTGACCATCACTGGGTGCATAATGTATAAACCATAGTGTTGACAGTGTAAACCTTCGTGTATATTAGCCACTATCACACTGTGGATGTCCCTCACTCACATGCTTACTGTGGCACTGTGGATGTCCCTCACTCACATGCTTACTGTGGCACTGTAGATGTCCCTCACTCACATGCTTACTGTGGCACTGTGGATGTCCCTCACTCACATGCTTATCCAATGTGTGGACGCGGCCAAGCCAGACTCCATCCTCAGTCTTAAGGTGTTTACTGTAATGACCCCCTTAACGCGAGAGTCTCATAACGACTCCCCAGTTTAGCGATACGTCGCCTGCCTACCTTCAGGTAAAAATGGCTGTCCCAGTGCAATAAACCGTTCGTGGATACCTTTTATTTTTGAGGGTTATTGATGTTTACTCTCTGTCCCCATATAAACACACACACACACACACACACACACACACACACACACACACACACACACACACACACAGTGTTACTTTGACGCTGGAAGCATTTCATTTACTACCATCCTGCCATCTTATGTACACACGATTTTTTTATCATAACTCCGTGATGTTTGTTGAGTATTCCTGGTAAATTATATGGGAGGGTAGTGATTGAGAGGGTGAAGGCATGTACAGAGCATCAGATTGGGGAAGAGCAGTGTGGTTTCAGAAGTGGTAGAGAATGTGTGGATCAGGTGTTTGCTTTGAAGAATGTATATGAGAAATACTTAGAAAAGCGAATGGATTTGTATGTAACATTTATGAATCTGGAGAAAGCATATGTTAGAGTTGATAGAGATGCTCTGTGGAAGGTATTAAGAATATATGATGTGGGAGGCAAGTTGTTAGAAGCAGTGAAAAGTTTGTATCGAGGATGTAAGGCATGTGTACGAGTAAGGAGAGAGGAAAGTGATTGGTTCTCAGTGAATGTCGGTTTGCTGCAGGGGTGCGTGATGTCTCAATGGTTGTTTAATTTGTTTATGGATGGGGTTGTTAGGGAGGTGAATGCAAGAGTTTTGGAGAGGGGGCTAGTATGCAGTCTGTTCGCTGATGATACAGCGCTGTTGGCTGATTCGGGTGAGAAACTGCAGAAGCTGGTGACTGAGTTTGGTAAAGTGTGTGAAAGAAGAAAGCTGAGAGTAAATGTGAATAAGAGCAAAGTTATTAGGTACAGTAGGGTTGAGGGACAATTCACCTGGGACGTAAGTTTGAATGGAGAAAAACTGGAGGAAGTGAAACGTTTTAGATATCTGGGAGTGAATTTGGCCGCGGATGGAACCATGGAAGCGGGAGTAAGTCACAGGGTGGGGGAGGGGGCGAAAGTTCTGGGAGCGTTGAAAAATGTGTGGAATTCGAGAACGTTATCTCGGAAAGCAAAAATGGGTCTGTTTGAAGGAATAGTGGTTTCAACAATGTATATGGTTGCGAGGCGTTGGCTATAGATAGGAGTTGTGCGGAGGAGGGTGGATGTGTTGGAAATGAGGTGTTTGAGGACAGTATGTGGTGTGAGGTGGCTTGATAGAGTAAGTAATGAAAGGGTAAGAGAGATGTGAGGTAATAAAAAGAGTGTGGCTGAGAGAGCAGAAAAGGGAGTTTTGAAATGGTTTGGTCACATGGAGAGAATGAGTGAGGAAAGATTGACCAAGAGGATATATGTGTCAGAGATGGAGGGAACGAGAAGTGGGAGACCACATTGGAAGTGGAAAGATGGAATGGAAAAGATTTTGAGCGATCGGGGTCAGAACATGCAGGAGGGTGAACGGCGTGCAAGGAATAGAGTGAATTGGAACAATGTGGAATACCGGTATCGACGCGCTACCTCACGCGTATCCGGGGGCAGGGGGTTGTCATTTCATGTGTGGTGAGGTGGCGACGGGAATGAATAAAGGCAGCAGATATTAATTATGTACATGTGTATATATGTATATGTCTGTGTATGTTTATATATGTTTACGTTGAAATGTATAGGTATGTATCAGCGCGTGTGTGGAAGTGGAAGTGTATGTATATACTTGTGTATGTGGGTGGATTGGGCCATTCTTTCTTCTGCCTCCTTGCGCTACTTTGCTAACGCGGGAGACAGCAACAAAGTATAATGGATATATATATATATATATATATATATATATATATATATATATATATATATATATATATATATATATATATATACATATATACATATATATATATATATATATTACCAAGAGTCCACGAGGAATATGAAACACAATAAGTTCCCAAGTGCAATTTCGTGTAATAATCACATCATCAGGGGAGACACAAGAGAGAAATATAACAGTCGTTTGATATACAACGAAGAGACGTAGCTGGGACGCCATTTGGTGAACATGCGATTGTCCAAGACACAAGGAGAGTTCATAAACTTATCATTTTACAAATATTAAGATTACTAATATTAAGATTATAATTCTTGATAATAGAAGATTCAGTGATATTTCTCGTGGTAATAGAGTTAGAGCTAATAACTGAGATGGCATTACTCCAGTCAATACAATGATCATAGTTTTTAACGTGATTAAACAAGGCATTTGATTCTTGTCCCGTTCTTATACTATATCTGTGTTGCTTAATATATATATATATATATATATATATATATATATATATATATATATATATATATATATATATCTTTTTTTTTTTTAAACCATTCGCCATTTCCCGCATTAGCAAGGTAGCGCCAAGAACAGAGGACCGGGCCTCTGAGGGAACATCCTCACCTGGCCCCCTTCTCTGTTCCTTCCTTTGGAAAATTGAAAAAAAAAAACAAGAGGGGAGGATTTCCAGCCCCCCGCTCCCTCCCCTTTTAGTCGCCTTCTACGACACGCAGGGAATACGTGGGAAGTATTCTTTCTCCCCTATCCCCAGGGATATATATATATATATATATATATATATATATATATATATATATATATATATATATATATATATATATGTATATATATATATATATATATATATATATATATATATATATATATATATATATATATATATATATATATATATATATATATATTTGTGTGTGTGTGTGTGTGTTTGTAGTCCAACCATGTTGTTCCTAGACAAGAGAAATGGGTAGACCTCTACGTTTATGTGGGCAAGTGCACACTGTTGCATCGTGATGCCATGTGTTGCATAGTCATGCCATGAGTTATAGAGTGATGCCATGTGTTGCATAGTGTTGCATAGTGATGCCATGTGTTGCATAGTCTTGTGTTATAGGATCATGCCATTTATTGAATAGTGATGCCATGTGTTGCATAGTCATGCCATGTGTTGTGTAGTCATACCAAACGTTGCATAGTCATGCTATGTGTTATATAGTCATGCCATGTGTTGCATAGGCATGCCATGTGTTGCATAGTCATGCCATGTGTTGTGTGGTCATGCCATGTGTTGCATAGTCATGCTATGTGTTATATAGTCATGCCATGTGTTGCATAGTGATGCCATGTGTTGCATAATGATGCCATGTGTTGCATAGTCATGCCATGTGTTGCATAGTCATGTGTTATATGATCATGCCATTTGTTGCATAGTAATGGCATGTGTTGCATAGTCATGCCATGTGTTGTGTAGTCATACCATACGTTGCGTAGTCATGCTATGTGTTAAATAGTCATGCCATGTGTTGCATAGTGATGCCATGTGTTGTATAATTTTGCCGTGTGTTGCATAGTCATGCCTTGTGTTGTATAGTCATGTCATGTGTTGCATAGTGATGTCATGTGTTGCATAGTCATGCCATGTGTTAAGTAGTCATGCCTTGTGTTGCATAGTGATGCCATGTGTTGCATAATGATGCCATGTGTTGCATAGTTTTGCCATGTGTTGCATAGTCATGCCTTGTGTTGCATAGTAATGCCATGTATTGCATAGTCATGCCATGTGTTGCATAGTCATGCCATGTGTTGCATAGGTATGCCATGTGTTGTATAGTCTTGCCATGTGTTGTATAGTCATGCCATGTGTTGCATAGTCATGCCATGTGTTGCATAGTCATGCCATTTTTGCATAGTCATACCATGTGTTGTGTAGTCATGCTATGTGTTGCATAGTGATGCCATGTGTTCCATAGTCATGCCATATCTTGCATAGTCTTACCATGTGTTGGGTAGTCATGTGTTGCATAGTCATGCCATGTGTTGTATAGTCATGCCATGTGTTGTATAGTGATATCATGTGTTGAATAGTGATGTCATATGTTGCATAGTGATGCTATGTGTTGTGTAGTCATGCCATGTGTTGTATAGGCATGCCATGTGCTGCATAGTCATGCCATGTGTTGCATAGTGATGCCATGTGTTGCATAGTGATGCCATGTGTTGTGTAGTCATGCCATGTGCTGCATAGGCATGCCATGTGCTGCATAGTGATGCCATGTGTTGCATAGTCATGCTATGTGTTGTGTAGTCCTGCCATGTGCTGCATAGGCATGCCATGTGCTGCATAGTGATGCCATGTGTTATATAGTCATGCTATGTGCTGCATAGTGATGCCATGTGTTGCATAGTGATGCCATGTGTTATATAGTCATGCTATGTGCTGCATAGTGATGCCATGTGTTGCATAGTGATGCCATGTGCTGCATAGTGATCCCATGTGCTGCATAGTGATGCCATGTGCTGCATAGTGATGCCATGTGTTGCATAGTGATGCCATGTGTTATATAGTCATGCTATGTGCTGCATAGTGATGCCATGTGTTGCATAGTGATGCCATGTGCTGCATAGTGATGCCATGTGCTGCATAGTGATGCCATGTGTTGCATAGTGATGCCATGTGATTCCTAAATTTCGTGTGGGGTCACTTTAGCTCCGTTCATCATCTCTCGCTTACGAGAGGGGGACTCGGTAGTGCTCAGCCACCCACCGCGTGCCCACCAAACCCTCATTCAACAGTTAACGGAGTAATTTCTCCTTGTAGGATCAGACGGAGAGAGAGAGAGAGAGAGAGAGAGAGAGAGAGAGAGAGAGAGAGAGAGAGAGAGAGAGAGAGAGAGAGAGAGAGAGAGAGTCTGTCTCTTGGCTGAGACGGGCGGTCGTTCGAAGGCAAGACGAGTCCACCACATCGAACTCACTCACTCGGAGGAGGAGGAGGAGGAGGAGGAGCGAGTAGTTCGATGTCCCCGCCACTGAGGAGGAGGTGTCGTCCTCCCTCCCTCACCCTCTCTGTACACACACACACACACACACTACTGCTGCTTCTCCGTAATGGTTTTGTTGGCTGCTTTTGCGCCTCTCTAAACCCGTCTCAGTAAAAAGTATTATTGGCAAGTGAAGCTTTAGCTTAGGTTTGCGTGGATGCGTTAGGTCTTCAGCCAAACTCAAGAATATACCCTGATCTTTAGAGTCCCCCACCCCCCATATATATATATATATATATATATATATATATATATATATATATATATATATATATATATATCCCTGGGGATAGGGGAGAAAGAATACTTCCCACGTATTCCCTGCGTGTCGTAGAAGGCGACTAAAAGGGAAGGGAGCGGGTGGCTTGAAATCCTCCCCTCTCGTTTTTTTTTTTTTTTAATTTTCCATAAGAAGGAACAGAGAAGGGGGCCAGGTGAGGATATTCCCTCAAAGGCCCAGTCCTCTGTTGTTAACGCTACCTCGCTAACGCGGGAAATGGCGAATAGTATGAAAGATATATATATATATATATATATATATATATATATATATATATATATATAGGCAGTGTTACAGGTAAAGTTAATGTACTAGGCAGTAATCCTACGTGTAATATATCATTTTTACTGGATGAAAAGGAGTACAGTTACATGCAGGATCTTCCCTGCTCCTGCGCGGAGTGCAGCTTTGAAGGTGTAAGAATCCATTAATAGCAGTTTAATAATAATAATAATAATGATAATAATAATGATTGAAACAGAATTAATAATAATGATAGATATTGATTATATGCAATTATTATAACAGAAATAATATATATATATATATATATATATATATATATATATATATATATATATATATCAATATATATATATATCAATATATATATATCAATATATATATATATATATATATATATATATATATATATATATATATATATATATATATATGAATATATATATATATATATATATATATATATATATATATATATATATATATATATATATATATATATATATATATATATATATATCAACAGTGGGAGTGTCGACAGGTGACCGTCCGCAATAGACTCGAGATCGACGGTGTTGAGTGGTCCAATTTATATCCGATGGAGGAGGTCCTTTTGTGGCTCCCTGACTGACTGACTGACTGACTGACTGACTGACTGACTGACTGGGAACTTCACATTCCTCGGTCTCTGACTGGGGTACATCGAGGGGGCTCGATCGTCACTCCCTAGCCAGACTTCCTTGCTGGAATTCCAGGCTTCGAATGTTATTATTCCTGTTATTGCTTCACAGCGATGTGAACCAGTATCATTTCGTCTTGACCATAGAAGCAGGAAGGGGAGAGGGTTAAGTGCTTAGTTGCAAATTAGGCCTGAGCGATGTATGGGCTGAACTGCACAAGCTATTAGCGTCTGAACATACTAAGCGTCGGGCCATGCAAGGCGCATTGTAGTGGTAGTCGTCTTAAGTGGTGCCTTCCTCTTGGAGGAAACCTCATGCCACAGAATTCCATTTTTAATGTTATTTTCCAATCACCCGGGACCCAGGACTGATGAATATTCTCTTTTTCTGATCTTCAGTATTTTGTAATATCATTTGTAAGTTGTTAGGGGGGAAAAAACCATTGCAGTCTGACGTTCTCCTATCCCTCTTTGGACATCTGTAGGTCCGTAGGGTATGATGGCCTGGTCTTTGCAGGTCAGAGACCAGGCCATCATATATGTACGTGAGGGGGTCGCATCACTCATCTTCGGGTGCTCATGGAGACCATGAAAACGCCAGGAGACCCACACACCTTCGCCAGGATGGTTCACGACACCATCGTGTGTGTTCACGTCTGTTGACAAAGGGATGCATAAAGCTCGCTCTAGCGCTTGTCTGCTGTCTTCTGGTGCCTTGGTCTGGTCAGGCACTGATGCATGATGGTAATTGAGTTTGTCTCTGGCGCCTCGAAGACTCGTCCAGCACCCGCTGCCTCTGGTGGCTTTACTGGTTAGGTAGTTCCTGTCGTGTTGGGTGAAGTCCCTCAGGGTGGGTGTCTCTCTCTGTCTCTCTCACCAGCAGGAGCTACTTGGGTTCTCGTCCGAAGTCGCCGCCTTGAGAGACCTCAGACCCTGTCTTGAGGCGCTTGTGTTGGCCTGGTGTTGGAGACAGTGGCACCGTTCCTGTTGCTGAGGGTTGAGGTCTGCCGGTCGCGAAGAGCCTACGGGAGCCCAGGGCTACGGTGAAGGCTCGGGAGAGGTCACAGGTCACCGAGGACCCCGGGGTGCAGCCCTTACCGTCCGGCTTACCGCTGCCCGGCACACGCACGAAGGAACGCACAGGATCACCGATCGTGTATGGTGCCACCATGTTGATGTAGTGCAGGTTCACAACTTCTCACTCAACTGCGGAAAATACAAATATCTTAATCTCTCTCTCTCTCTCTCTCTCTCTCTCTCTCTATATATATATATATATATATATATATATAGCATATACAGAAAACCCACCAATGTATGCTCATATATCCATTATTACTCATCTCAACATGACTTCAAATTGTCATCTTTCTATCTATGTTCCTTAGGGCATTATGTATTTGCAGTCTAGAGTTTATTGATGATGAGTTTGAGAAGATATTTTCTATTGGATCTAAGTTAAAGTACCCTAGATCTTTCATTGATAAATCCCTTAAGTTAGCAAAGAAATCATTTTATAGAGTTGAGCCCAAACCTCCCATTGACACCAAGAATCTTTTAGTTCTCACTTTTAATAATACTTTCACTTTAATTCCCATGTTGCTTAAATCCTTTGATGTAAATGTTGCCTTTAGCGACAATAATACTATAAAGAATATCTTAATCAGGAATTCACTAGAAAATTCTCTTGGATGCATCTATAAAGTGCCTTGTGGAAATTGTGATAAATTTTATGTTGGTCAGAGTGGTAAGGATCTTTCTGTTAGGCTTAAGCAACATAAATATAGTATAAGAACGGGACAAGAATCAAATGCCTTGTTTAATCACGTTAAAAACTATGATCATTGTATTGACTGGAGTAATGCCATCTCAGTTATTAACTCTAACTCTATTACCAATTACCATTACCTATTACCAATCTTCCATTATCAAATATACAAAGAATTATAATCTTAATACTAGTGATGGTCTATACAAATAAGATAACTTTATTGTTGATAAAATTTGTATGTATGTATATGTGTGTGTGTGTGTGTGTTGGTAGAGGCATGGTCCCCCCCCCCCCCCCCCCCCCCCGCCACCTCGCCAAACAATACTTGGATATATTCCCTTCATAATTTCCATTATATTAACTTCCCGGATATTGGGCAGTTTATCTCTCTTACTAAATGGTTCATACTCACTCTGCATTATTCAGTTATCTATTATTTATTGATAAATTTGTTGGGGGCTGGGAGGAGGGAGGAGGGAGATTGAAACGCGTTTCCTGGGATATTTCATGGATGAGAAATTATGTTCATTTGCCCAGCCCATATATGTATTGCAGTACATATTATGGCCATTGTATTGACTGGAGTAACGCCAATTCAGTTACTAACTGTAACTGCTTTACCACGATAAATAATAATGACTGAATCTTCTATTATTAAGTAAGCAAAGAATTGTAGCATTGATATTAGTGGAAGTCTGTACGAACTGGATACCTTTGTTGTAGGCAAAAAAATTGTCAACAGTTCCCTTTCTTGTCCACATGATAAAAGATTTCACGGCAGGCATGATGCCAGACCCGAACACCACCACCATCCGGTAACGCTTGTTTACCACTGGCGTCTTAGATACGTCCCTTCCTTGCATATCAACTGACTGTCTTACGTCTCCTGTCCCATTCTTGTATCTCTCCTGACGATGTGATCATTTCACGAAAGTGCACTTGGGAACTGAAGAGTACTTTGTAATATGTGGTCACCGAAAAAGCCAGTAAAATCCACCTTGATATACTCAAGTGAATAATACTTTACAAATACATTTGAGGGATGGTGGCATATAAACTGTGGTTGAATATAGAAAGAATACTTCCCACGCATTCCTCACGTGTCGTAGAGGGCGACTGAAGGGGAAGGGAGCGGGGGGCTAGAAACCCTCCCCTCGTATTTTAACTTTCTAAAAGGGGAAACAGAGGAAGGAGTCACGCGGGGAGTGCTCATCCTCCTCGAAGGCTCAGATTGGGACGTCTAAATGTGTGTGGATGTAACCAAGATGAGAAAAAAGGAGAGATAGGTAGTATGTTTTGTTTGAGGAAAGGAACCTGAATGTTTTGGCTCTGAGTGAAACGAAGCTCAAGTGTAAAGGGGAAGAGTGGTTTGGGAATGTTTTGGGAGTAAAGTCAGGGGTTGGTGAGAGGACAAGAGCAAGGGAAGGAGTAGCACTACTCCTGACATAGGAGTGGTGGGAGTATGCGATAGAGTGTAAGAAAGTAAACTCTAGATTGATATGGGTAAAACTGAAAGTGGATGGAGAGAGATGGGTGATTATTGGTGCGTATACACCTGGGCATGAAAGGCAAGTGTTTTGGGAACAGCTGACCAAGTGTGTTAGTAGTTTTAATGCACGAGACCGGGTTATAGTGATGGGTGATTTGAATGCAAAGGTGAGTAATGTGGCAGTTGAGGGAATAATTGGTGTACATGGGGTGTTCAGTGTTGTAAATGGAAATGGTGAAGAGCTTGTAGATTTGTGTGCTGAAAAAAGACTGGTGATTGGGAATACTTGGTTTAAAAAGAGAGATACACATAAGTACACGTATGTAAGTAGGAAAGATGGCCAGAGAGCGTTATTGGATTACGTGTTAATTGATAGGCGCGTGAAAGAGAGACTTTTGGATGTTAATGTGCTGAGAGGTGCGACTGGAGGGATGTCTGATCATTATCTTGTAGAGGCGAAGGTGAAGATATGTAGAGGTTTTCAGAAAAGAAGAGAGAATGTTGGGGTGGTGAAGAGAGTGGTGAGAGCAAGTGAGCTTGGGAAGGAGACTTGTGTGAGGAAGTACCAGGAGAGACTGAGTGCAGAATGGAAAATGGTGAGAGGAAAGGGCGTAAGGAGAGTGGGGATGTATTTAGGGAAGCAGTGATGGCTTGCGCAAAAGATGCTTATGGCATGAGAAGCGTGGGAGGTGGGCAGATTAGAAAGGGTAGTGAGTGGTGGGATGAAAAAGTAAGGTTACTGGTGAAAGAGACGAGAGAGGCAATTGGACGATTTTTGCAGGGAAATAGTGCAAATGATTGGGAGATGTATAAAAGAAAGAGGCAGGTAAAGAGAAAGGTGCAAGGGGTGAAAGAGATAGCAAATGAGAGTTGGGGTGAGAGAGTGTCGTCAAATTTTAGGGAAAATAAAAAGATGTTTTGGAAGGAGGTATATAAAGTGCGTAAGACAAGAGAGCAAATGGGAACATCACTGAACGGGGATAGTGGGAAGGTAATAATAAGTAGTGGTGTTGTGAGAAGGAGATGGAGTGAGTATTTGAAGGTTTATTGAGTGTGCTAGATGATAGAGTGGCAGATATAGGGTGTTTTGGTCGAGGTGGTGTGCGAAGTGAGAGGGTTAGGGAGAATGATTTGGTAAACAGAGAAGAGGTAGTAAAAGCTTTGCGGAAGATGAAAAACGGCAAGGCAGCGGGTTTGGATGGTATTGCAGTGGAATTTATTAAAAAAGGGGATGACTGTGTTGTTGACTGGTTGGTAAGGATATTTAATATATGTATAACTCATGGTGAGGTGCCTGAGGATTGGCGGAATGCATGCATAGTGCCATTGTACATAGGCAAAGGGGATAAAGGTGAGTGCTCAAATTACAGGTATAAGTTTGTTGAGTATTCGTGGGAAATTATATGGGAGGGTATTGATCGAGAGGTCTGAGAACATGTACAGAGCATCAGATTGAGGAAGAGCAGTGTGGTATCTGAAGTGGCAGAGGACGCGTGGATCAGGTGCTTGCTTTGAAGAATGTATGTGAGAAATACTTAGAAAAGCAAATGGATTTGTATGTTGCTTTTATTGATCTGGAGAAGGCATATAATAGAGTTGATAGGGATGCTCTGTGGAAGGTATTAAGAATATATGGTGTGGGAGGCAGATTGCTAGAAGCGGTGAAAAGTTTTTATCGAGGATTTAAGGCATGTGTAAGAGTAGGAAGAGAGGAAAGTGATTGGTTCTCAGTAATGTCGGTTTGCGGCAGGAGTGCGTGATGTCTCCATGGTTGTTTAATTTGTTTATGGATGGGGTTGTTAGGGAGGTGAATGCAAGATTTTTGGAGACAGGGGCAAGTATGCAGTCTGGTGTGGATGAGAGGGCTTGGGAAGTGAGTTAGTTGTTCGCTGATGATACAGCGCTGGTGGCTGATTTAGGTGAGAAACTGCAGAATCTGGTGACTGAGTTTGGTAAAGTGTGTGAAAGAAGAAAGCTGAGAGTAAATGTGAATAAGAGCAAGGTTATTAGGTACAGTAGGGTTGAGGGACAAGTCAGTTGGGAGGTACGTTTGAATGGAGAAAAACTGGAGGAAGTAAAGTGTTTTAGATATCTGGGAGGGGATTTGGCAGCGGATGGAACCATGGAAGCGGAAGTGAGTCACAGGGTGGGGGATGGGGCGAAAGTTCTGGGAGCATTATAATATGTGTGGAAGGCGGGAACATTATCTCGGAAAGAAAAAACGGTTATGTTTGAAGGTATAGTGGCTCCAACAATGTTATATGGTTGCGAGGCATGGGCTATAGATAGAGTTGTGTGGAGGAGGATGGATGTGTTGGAAATGAGATGTTTGAGGACAATATGTGGTGTGAGGTGGTTTGATCGAGTAATAAATGAAAGGGTAAGAGAGATGGTGTGGTAATAAAAAGAGTGTGGTTGAGAGAGCAGAAGAGGATTTTGAAATGGTTTGGTCACATGGAGAGAATGGGTGAGGAAAGAGTGACAAAGAGGATGTATGTGTCAGAGTTGGAGGGTATGAGAAGTGGGAGACCAAATTGGGGGTTGAAGGATGAGTGAAAAAGATTTTGAGCGATCGGATCCTGAACATGCAGGAGGGAGAAAGGTGTGCAAGGAATAGAGTGAATTGGAACGATGTGGTATACCGGGGTCGACTTGCTGTCAATGGATTGAACCAGGGTATGTGAAGCGTCTGGGGTAAACCATGGAAAGTTTTGTGGGGCCTGGATGTGGAAAGGGAGCTGTGGTTTCGGTGCATTATATCTGGCAGCTAGAGACAGAGTGTGAACGAATGTGGCCTTTGTTGTCTTTTCCTAGCGCTACCTTGCGCGCATGCGAGGCGAGGGGGTTGTCATTTCATGTGTGGCGGGGTGGCGGCGGAAATGAATAAAGGAAGCAAGTATGAATTATGTATATGTATGAGTATGTATATATATGTATACGTTGAAATGTACAGGTATGCATATGTGCGTGTGTGGACATGTGTATGTCGATGGGTTGGGCCATTCTTTCGTCTGTTGCCTTGCGCTGCCTCGCTAACGCGGGAGACAGCGCCAAAGTACAATAAATAAATGAATATATAAGACAGTGCCCTGCAACAGCAAGGATTCGAACCCTGTAGCATTTGCGTGGTAGCTGGGAAAGCTAACCACGCAAATGCTACGGGGATCGAATCCTTGATGTTGGAGGGCATTATGTGTTCTCTGAAAAGTCCGCGTCCACACACACACACACACACACACACACACACACACACACACACACACACACACACACACACACACACACACATATATATATATATATATATATATATATATATATATATATATATATATATATATATATATATATAAATTCATGCATGGCCACAACTAATAGGAATGTGAAGATAATGTCGCAAACGTCGTAGTACAGAGGGGAGTTAGTTTATCTCCATTTCCATGGAATGTATTAAGAAAGGCATCCAAGTGAGGATTTTGTAAGGGCGGAGTCTTGGAGGCTTTATAAAAGACAAGACGAGACAAGTGGCTGAGAACAGCTCCTGTGAGCCTAGCATGTGTGTGTGTGTGTGTGTGTGTGTGTGTGTGTGTGTGTGTGTGTGTGTGTGAAAGGTTTCAGTATTCATGAGCAGCGTTGGAAGGCGTGCTTGGTTCATCATCCACCAGTTAGTTGTGGGGGTAACTTGCCTGAAGGCAGCGCTGAACTTTATGCATTTTTTAACCTGCCCACTTCAGCGACCTTCTAGTGGCTCCAATGTACGACGAGGTAAAAGAAAGGAGCGGATGCTCCTTAGGTAAAAAAAGCGGGGGGGAGTGGGGAAAGAAAACGGAATCTCTTACGGAAAAGGACGAGGGTGAAGAAGGATGGGGTGTGGCTGGGGAACTCGTTGAGTTCCCTCCCTACCTTACCCGACAGCGGGGAGGGGATGTACTGGGGAAACTTCCTGAGAACTTTCTCACACAAGACTGCGGCTGCGGCGGCACAGCACCCCCACCTCTGCGGCTGCGGCGGCACAGCATCCCACCACACTGTGACTGCGGCACAGCACCCCACCTCACTGCGGCTGCGGCACAGCACCCCACCACACTGTGACTGCGGCATAGCACCCCCACCTCACTGCGGCTGCGGCACAGCAGCCCACCACACTGCGGCACAGCAGCCCACCTCACTGCGGCTGCGGCGGCACAGCAGCCCACCCCTCCCCAAGATATGCTACTTCCCGTTAACTCGCTGGTGACTGTAGGCGGGGAATACGTTACGACGGAGGTTAGGAGCAAGAGGGGGACTTCCTCACGAGGAAAACCTCCCAGCTCTGCTGTGTGACGGAGACCTTGGCAGACGGTAATGGTGAGTCCCGGCGACTCGCGTGGCAGATGAGGTCCACTCTGGAATGGAGGACAGTTGGTTCGAATCCATGGAACACAAGGGGGAGAACTATACAACAGAAAGCCCACCCTCTACCTTGAGCAACACCCCACGGGATGGGAGGAGGGAAATTGGACCTCCGTACATATACACAGTACGTGTGTAGCCAGGTCCCCGTACCAGGGGAAACATGAGACTCCAGACGATGCTGCATCGCAATGCCGTAAGTGCCACCACACCTACAACTGGTGCGCCTGTGACACTCCCCCTCCTCCCTCACACACACACACACACACACCCACACACACACACACACACACCGTCCAACAGCCTCCCTCACACACGCATCGTCCAACAGCCTCCCTCACACACACACACCGTCCAACAGCCTCCTTCACACACACACACACCGTCCAACAGCCTCCCTCACACACACACACACCGTCCAACATCCTCCCTCACACACACATCCTCCAACAGCCTCCCTCACACACACGCATCGTCCAACAGCCTCCCTCACACACACATCGTCCAACAGCCTCCTTCACACACACACCGTCCAACAGCCTCCCTCACACACACATCCTCCAACAGCCTCCCTCACACACACGCATCGTCCAACAGCCTCCCTCGCACACACATCCTCCAACAGCTTCCCTCACACACACATCCTCCAACAGCCTCCCTCACACACACGCATCGTCCAACAGCCTCCCTCACATACACATCCTCCAACAGCCTCCCTCACACACACGCATCGTCCAACAGCCTCCCTCACACACACACATCCTCCAACAGCCTCCCTCACACACACACATCCTCCAACAGCCTCCCTCACACACACGCATCGTCCAACAGCCTCCCTCACACACACACATCGTCCAACAGCCTCCCTCACACACACATCGTCCAACAGCCTCCCTCACACACACATCCTCCAACAGCCTCCCTCACACACACGCATCGTCCAACAGCCTCCCTCACACACACACATCGTCCAACAGCCTCCCTCACACACACATCGTCCAACAGCCTCCTTCACACACACATCCTCCAACAGCCTCCCTCACACACACGCATCGTCCAACAGCCTCCCTCACACACACACATCGTCCAACAGCCTCCCTCACACACACATCGTCCAACAGCCTCCCTCACACACACACATCGTCCAACAGCCTCCCTCACACACACATCGTCCAACAGCCTCCCTCACACACACACATCGTCCAACAGCCTCCCTCACACACACATCGTCCAACAGCCTCCCTCACACACACACATCGTCCAACAGCCTCCCTCACACACACATCGTCCAACAGCCTCCCTCACACACATACAAACACACACATCGTCCAACAGCCTCCTTCACACACACACCGTCCAACATCCTCCCTCACACACACACACACACACACACACACACACACACACACACACACACACACACACACCGTCCAACATCCTCCCTCACCAACCGGGACGGGAGGTGTGATCTGGCGCCTTCCTCCTCTTCAGCTGAGCTCGGGAACCACAGAGGTCATCAGGGCAAGTGTCAGTGACACTGGTGGACGACGATGAAATGAGTATGACGACCAGAGAAGCGAGACCCAACCCCCCTTCCCACTGCTCAGTGATGTGTATTATAATATCCAGTGGTCAGTGTGGCAAAATATTTGCTGCACAGATGAACAACAACGGTCGGGGCACAAGTGCAATTTCTTGTGTGCGTGTGTGTGTGCCCGGCGCCATATACGTCATGTATTACAGTCGAAAAAAAAATAATCCGAATAGTTGAGAAATTTTTTTTTCTTTTTTGAAAAAAATGTAATGGTAATAGAAGCGCATTCCTTAGAGACGGCGTTGAATTTCTTTTCACTTTTTCCATAAAAATCCGGTGCCGCTTAAAAAAAAAAACATCCCGGGCCTCTTGAAGCCATCACGGGAAGTTTAATATGTCTACAGACTTTCCTCCGTG
Source organism: Panulirus ornatus (assembly GCF_036320965.1). NCBI lineage: Eukaryota > Metazoa > Arthropoda > Malacostraca > Decapoda > Palinuridae > Panulirus > Panulirus ornatus. The sequence goes on along the minus strand of NC_092248.1, from coordinate 1,867,300 downwards.
AGCTTAATATTAAGAATTTAATGCTTCAAAAAGCGCGAGACAAATTTTTCAAAAGTTTACATTTTGCCTACGGCGAATATACGAAATATAAATTCCAGTCTCGCGACAAGGGAGTTACCCTTACCTATATACATCCGGGCACAGTAATGATGATGTCTCACATATTATGGTCTATTTCCGGTGTTGACTACAAATCAACCATACGAAAAGAAAAACAAAAAGGCGAGTGTAACTTTTAAACCCAAGCGAGCGGGTCTGACATGGATGTGTGAGATGAGAGGCACATGGAGCGGAGGGAAGATAAGCGAGTGTTGCTTCATTATGGTCTTCAGGGTCGCCACAACAATGTCACTCCCATCTCTCTCTCTCTCTCTCTCTCTCTCTCTGTCTGTTTGTCTCTCTCTCTCTCTCTCTCTCTCTCTCTCTCTCTCTCTCTCTCTCTCTCTCTCTGTGACCCCTAGACCAGAGGAGGAATGGTTGGCCGGTGTGATGGGGAGGGTGTTGCGTGCGTCGGAGGAGTCCAGGATGGGAGTGAGTGGTTTGGGTGGGATTGAGAGACGCTGGTTTTGTGTGTGTATGTGTGTGTGGTGTGTGTGTGTGTGTGTGTATGTAAGAAGGGTGGGGGGGAGGAGGGCAAGACTGGAGGTGGTGTACAGCGTCCGTCCGTCCGTCAACAGGGTTGCGTCGTACACTTAGGAGTTCGTCCTTCCTGTGGTCGTCTGTGATGGGCCAGACTCAACCAACATCCCATGACTTGACTCGAGCTGATACACAGGTGTTCATGCTCGGAGTCATGGGCCCTCACTGCTGATTAACAGATCTAATGAGTCATGGTCACTCACTGCTCACTGACAAGGCTAAAGAGTCATGGCCCTCACTGCTCACTGACAGGCCTAATGAGTCATGGCCCTCACTGCTCACTGACAGGCCTAATGAGTCATGGCCCTCACTGCTCACTGACAGGCCTTATGAGTCATGGCCCTCACTGACGGGCCTAATGTGTCTACCGTGGTTCTCCATGCCTGGGGACATGGCCCCTCACTGACAGGCGTACCAACAGTGCTGGCACCATATGTAAAGTATATACCATAAATCCAAGAATTCGGATGGTGTTTTACGGCTTCCACAGATCCTAACTCGGTCGGGTTGGAGTTCGTGTGGAGTAGTGGGCTCAAAACGTGGTCTAATCTGGTCTGATTTAGTTAGTCTGGGGTTTAATCTTTCACAACTATAACCCAGGAGGACATATAACCCAGGAGGACATCACGAAGGTACGACACCTTGAACACAGTGATACGATCCATGGGTACGACGACCTGGCTTTTGACCTGACCCTTAAGGGGTCATAGTTTAAGAGGCGGTGATCCTACCTTAACTTTCGTGGTCGCACAACTCAAACTTCTATAACATTCGGAATTATTACAACTCGTAGCGTTCACCGGGTGGGAGGATTTCACAACTCTTGGGGTAAACAACTTCAGGATTCTACTACACGAAAGTTCCCACAACTCTGTGGTTGTGCAACTTTTCGAGTTT
>NC_092248.1:1830764-1863264 GCF_036320965.1 Panulirus ornatus | reverse complement strand
TCCATGGTTTACCTCAGACGCTTCACATGCCCTGGTTCAATCCATTGACACACGTCGACCCTGGTATACCACATCGTTCCAATTCACTCTATTCTTTCCACGCCTTTCAGGCCCCGATCGCTAGAAATCTTTTTCACTCCATCCTTTCACCTCCAATTTGGTCTCCCACTTCTCGTTCCCTCTGACACAAATATCTTCTTTGTCAGTCTTTCCTCACTCATTCTCTCCATGTGAACCAAACCATTTCAATACAACCTCTTTTCCTCTGTCAACCACACTTTTTATTACCACACATCTCACTTACGCTTTCATCACTTACTCCATCAAACCACCTCTCACCACATATTGTCCTCAAACATCTTATTTCCAACACATCCACCCTCCTCCGCACAACCCCATGCCTTGCAACCATATAACATTGTTGGAACCACTATTTCTTCCAACATACCCATTTTAGCTCTTCGAGGTAACGTTCTCGCCTTCCACACATTCTTCAACGCTCCCAGAACCTTCGCCACCTCTCCCACCCTGTGACTTACTCCCGCTAACATGGTTCCATCCGCTGTCAAATCCACTCCCAGACATCTAAAACACTTCACTTACTCCAGTTCTTCTCCATTCAAACTTACCTCCCAATTGACTTGTCCCTCAACCCTACTGTACCTAATAACCTTGCTCTTATTCACATTTACTCTCAGCTTTCTTCTCTCACACACTTCAAAATCAGTCACCACCTTCTGCAGTTTCTCACGCGAATCAGCCAACAGCGCTCTAGCACCAGCGAACAACAGACTCTTTTCCCAAGCCCTCTCATCCACAACAGACTGCATACTTGCCCCTCTCTCGAAAACTCTAGCATTCACCTCCCTAACAACCCCATCCATTAACAAATCAAACAACCAAGGAGACATCACGCACCCTTGCCGCAAACCGACATTCACTAGGAACCAGTCACTTTCCTCTCTTCCTACTCGTACACATGCCTTACATCCTTGATAAAAACTTTTCAGTGCTTCTAGCAACTTACCTCCAATACCATATATATACTCTTAATACCTTCCACAGAGCATCTCTATCAACTGTTGTCATATGTCTTCTCTAGATGGATAGATAGATGGATAGATAGATAGATAGATAGATAGATAGAGAGAGAGAGAGAGAGAGAGAGAGAGAGAGAGAGAGAGAGAGAGAGAGAGAGAGAGAGAGAGAGAGAGAGATGGGACGGGGTTCATTAAAACCAGTCACTTCCTTTCATCCAATCGTAAGCAAATTTTCAATACCTTTGCGTGTTTGAAAGATAACACTCTCAGGGATTTAATAGATCATACGAAGGTAGACAGACGCTGTAATTACGAATTATGTGGTCCCTTGAATTATTGTGTGAAGTTATCACAGCAGACAACTCATATACAAGGCCCAAGTTAACCACCCATTCACCCTCCTCCCCCACAACCGGCGGAATGATGGGGTGAGGGGTGAGGGGGGGATTTTTTAGCCGTCGGATATGACTCACTGTCAGCGATTACTGTAGCCGATAGACACTAAATAGACGGGTCACCACCAACGCCGTACGGTATGGCAAGTGTCCTGATGAAGAGCACTACCGCACTGGACGCCCTCGAGGCCTACCACCACACAACCGACAGGTTCACAGTTTGATAGATCACCCGAATGCTGGCAGATATGGTTAGCGCGTTAAGAACGAACACTTTACCTGCTGACGAAGGGGGGTACAACTTGGCTTTGAAGCGGTCGGCGGGAATGTGATGAGGTCTGGCAGAGGGAGAGGCAGTGCTCGGGACGAACTTGGACACGTACCGGGACGGGACCTGTGCGTGCGTGCGTATGTGTGTGTGTGTGTTTTCTCGTATGATACCGCCCTAGTTGCCCGGGGTACGATGATCACCTGTCAGGTACAGACACTTAGCGTGAACAGCTAGCACGTACACACACACACACGTGTGTGTGTGTGTGTGTGTGTGTGTGTCTGTGTGTGTGTCAGTTATTTCAAGTGAACCTGTTTGAACTTATAGTTATTTAGATTATGATTATGAGAAGACGAGAAATAATGAAACGATAGAAATCAATGCAGAAGAAAGTGTTGAGTATACCATTAAGAGACCACGATATATGTATCATTGGTGACATGAGTAGCTAAATATAATTTGAAAAAACTTGTCGAAAGATAAAGATGATTGAAAAAATTGAAAAAAATAATTAAAAGATAAGTGAAAAGTAATTTTTGAAAAAAACAAAGATAATTGAAAAATGATTTTTGACAAAAAAGTAATCAAAGATAATTGAATTTTTTTTTACAAAATATAATTAAAGATAATTGAAATAATTTTGCAAAATAGATTACCTTAATAGTTATATGATAGCAACTGCCAAAAATAACCATAACTTGTTGATGCTCTAAGGAAAAGACGTACACAAGTTGCATAACATTAGCTTTGCTGGAGATAATGGTATTGGTAATTACCTTTGAAGGCCAATATTATTAACATCTGGCCGTGACTGGAACATCCAACGGAAAAAAAAGGTAATTGCGTGACACTTTCTGCTGAATATTATTTATGTGCCATAATAGTTTCTGCCCAGATAATTGTTACGTAATATTTTTCTGAAAGAAAAAATGATTTCAAGTTACATTATACTTTGCTAAAAGTATTTCATTATAAGGTACATTATGTCTTACTGATAGAAATGACTTACGAATTACTTTATGCTATAAGGGAGTGCGAATCGGAAGTGACGTAGACAGGTGTGAGAAGCGACGTGGAGAGGTGTGAGAAGCGACGTAGACAGGAAGGAGAAGCGACGTAGACAGGAATGAGAAGCGACGTAGACAGGAATGAGAATCGTTGGAGACAGGAATGAGAAGTGATGTAGACAGGAATGAGAAGCGATGTAGACAGGAATAAGATGCGATGTAGACAGGAATGAGAATCGTTGGAGACAGGAATGAGAAGTGATGTAGATAGGAATGAGAAGTGATGTAGACAGGAATGAGAAGTGATGTAGATAGGAATGAGAAGTGATGTAGACAGGAATGAGAAGTGATGTAGACAGGAATGAGAAGTGATGTAGATAGGAATGAGAAGTGATGTAGACAGGAATGAGAAGTGATGTAGATAGGAATGAGAAGTGATGTAGACAGGAATGAGAAGTGATGTAGATAGGAATGAGAAGTGATGTAGACAGGAATGAGAAGTGATGTAGATAGGAATGAGAAGTGATGTACACAGGAATGAGAAGCGATGTAGACAGGAATGAGAAACGATGTAGACAGGAATGAGAAGCAGTGTAGACAGGAATGAGAAGTGATGTAGACAGGGATGAGATGCGTTGTAGACAGGAATGAGAAGCGATGTAGACAGGAATGAGAAGTGATGTAGACAGGAATGAGAAGCAGTGTAGACAGGAATGAGAAGTGATGTAGACAGGGATGAGATGCGTTGTAGACAGGAATGAGAAGTGATGTAGACAGGAATGAGAATCGTTGGAGACAGGAATAAGTGATGTAGACAGGAATGAGAAGTGATGTAGACAGGAATGAGAAGTGATGTAGACAGGAATGAGAAGCAGTGTAGACAGGAATGAGAAGTGATGTAGACAGGGATGAGATGCGTTGTAGACAGGAATGAGAAGTGATGTAAACAGGAATGAGAAACGACGTAGCCAGGAATGAGAAACGATGTAGAAAATAGAAATCGTCTGGAATGTGTGGAACGGATCGAGGTCCCCGTTTCTGGAATGCGTGGAACGGAGCGAGTCCTTCCTTCGTCAAGTATCGGTCGTGTTCGTGTTCGCCCTGGCTGGGTTGGCCCAGAGACGGAGGCGACACTCAGATCCAGGAAGAGAAGCGTGATCCTTACATAACCATGTGTGGGGTTTCCCGGTTTGCTTCCTCTCCTCCCACCTTTGGTAAGGGTTGCTGCTGATGAAGCCCTTTATGTCCTTCTCTCTTTCTTTCTCTCTTCCTTTCTTTCTTTCTTTCTTTCTTTCTTTCTTATTTTTCCAGTCCTGGATGTCTATTTTTTTTATGCGGGCGGAGGAGATGTTATTGACAGTTGGTCCTGGGTTTAAGCGAAAGGCGTTTGAACATGGCGGTGGTAGTTGCCGAAGATGAATCCCTAATCTGTCTTTTATCTTGATGTAATTGAGCTGGGGGGGTCCTTGTCGTAGATATGGTTGAAAATCCAGCATCCTGACATTTCTAACCTTCTTATGGGGAGCTGAAGTTTGCAGAATCGGGGAGAGAGAGAGAGAGAGAGAGAGAGGAGGTTCCTCAACGCCCATTGCCCGCAGGCTGGTGGAGAGTTAGGATCGTCATACGGTGTAACACCATGATAACAGGCGTGTTGCAACGTGGTAACGCTATCATGATTAGGACCGTGGTATGGTAACATCATTATGGATGGGTTCATTATCTCTACAGATAGGCACGGCTGTTGTCTGTGACCAGATATCTCGTTTGTTGTGCTCTGCGTGTCTACCGTTTCAGCTTGGGGGTTCAGGCTGGCTTATCTGTCTTAATCAGTTGGTATAGCCTTGTTAACCCCAGCCAATAGGATGCCTTCCGTGTCGGTTTATATCATGATAACATCAGCTTGTGACTCCGTCGTGATGTTCAAAGCTACTTTGCGACCTCCCGTGCCTCTCATGGCCGGCCATCAAGGTCGTTATATACTGAAGACCACTTCCGTCGTGCTTACGTGTCGCACTCTCGTGCTTCCCGGGGTAGGTATGATGGGAGGGAACGCTAGGGAAAAACATCCCAGGGTCGTCGTTTTATCCCTCCTTCGTAGGTGCACCGGAATGGTCTTCATCACTGAGGGGGGGGGGGGTCTGCTGGCCTTGGAGGTTCTGTGGTTGTGGCGGTCCCCATTAGCATTGGTCTGCAAGGCGGGTGGACTGGTTATTGTGGTCTTCGGCAGTGGTGGTCTTTGGAGCTGGTGGGTGTATGTCTGGTTGTGGTGTTTCCTGCACAGGTGATGGTTCTGTGGTTGTGATGGTCTTCGCCAGCGGTGGTCGGCTAGGCTAGAGGGTCTCTTATTGTGGTGATCGTCAGCAGAAGGGGTTTTGCAGGTTGTGGGGTCTCTAGTTGGGGCAAATCACTGGTAGCAGAGCCTTTGATGAGTGTCTGGAGGTGAGGGGAGGCCACAGCCTTAGGCAAACTTGTGGGTGGCGAGGCTAGAGGTCTTTGGTGCTGAGGGACAAGGTCACCTGGAGGTGGTCTTCGAGGTGGTGGCGGTTTGGTCATTGAGGCAGGCGATGTTTGTGGTGTGGGGGGTGTATAGGGGTCACCTGGATGTGAGCGTGGTGTGGGTAGCAGGTGAAATGTCAACTTAGCCAACTCTCTCTCTTGTGGAATGAGGAAGTCCGGGTAGATATGTGTCTCACATTAGGCCAAGAAAGAATCTTAGGAAGGAGGATCATATGAAAAATGTTCAGCCTTCTTTGCTGAAATAGGACATTAGAATGGAGTCGCCGACAGGATAGTCACAGGAGGACAAGACTGAGGTACGTGGTAATACAGTCGTTTTCAGACGAGGTCGCTCCAGCACGAGGTCGCTCCAGCACGAGGTCTCTCCAGCACGAGGTCCCTCCAGCACGAGGTCGCTCCAGCACGAGGTCCCTCCAGCACGAGGTCGCTCCAGCACGAGGTCTCTCCAGCACGAGGTCCCTCCAGCACGAGGTCGCTCCAGCACGAGGTCGCTCCAGCACGAGGTCCCTCCAGCACGAGGTCCCTCCAGCTCGAGGTCGCTCCAGCACGAGGTCGCTCCAGCACATCCGCTTCGTAATTGTCTCGCTCGATCATGGCCCGTGATTTTTCCATTCCGTGGAAGTGGAAGGAAACAGACAGCGTATGAGAGAAACTAGGGAGGACACAAGCTGTGTCGGGATTGATTTTATCGTTGGACAGAAGAGAAGCACCACAGTCACGTTGCACGGAACACCTGGAAATGGCTGATCTGCAAGGCGTATTCCCAAGAGGAGGCGCGATTGGACGTCTTGAGGGAGCGAGACCACAGGAAAGACCAAAGGAAGAGGTTGAGAAATGTAATGCAGTCAAGCGGACGCCCTTGTATTATGGGAAACAGGAAGGTCTGCACTTGGGCTGGAAAGCGGAAGAATGTCGATCTTACTGACAGGCAAATAACCCACCCGCCTGGAAGAAGGAAGTAAAACTTTAAGAGCCATTGAGGGAATTAGCAAGAGGAGCTAATGCACCGACGCTGGAAACTATTGAGACACACACACACACGCACACGCACACACACAGACACACAGACACACACACACACACACACACACACACACACACACACACCACGAAGCAAAGAGGAAAGGAACGTATTAAGTATAGAGTCATATCCCAGATTGCCTGTAATCCGTCTGCCTTGGGTACGTTTAGATTACTAAAGGCTGATGCGTATCATGTAGCAAATATAATACTATGTTCGGCGGATGAAGTTGGCACAATGGCAAGAGAACTGAAGAAATTATATTGAATATGGTACAGGTAAATGATGACTAGCTTTATTGTTTACTGCCATGTTTTTACATCACTAGTCTAGCAGTTTTTCGCTACTACTACTACTGCTACTACTACCACTGCTACTTCTACTACTACTGCTACTACTACTATTACTACTGCTACTATTACTACTACTACTACTACTACTACTACTACTGCTACTTCTACTACTACCACTGCTACTTCTACTACTACTGCTACTACTACTACTACTACTACCACTGCTACTACTAGCACTACTACTTCTACTACTACTGTTACTACTACTACTACTACTACTACTGCTACTGCTACTGCTACTACTACTACTACTACTACCACCACTGCTAGTACTGCTACTGCTACTTCTACTACGACTACTGCTGACAATAATGATAATTATAGATGATGGTGATAATGATAATTATAGATGATGGTGATAATGATAATTATAGATGATGGTGATAATGATAATTATAGATGATGGTGATAATGATAATTATAGATGATGGTGATAATGATAATAAAGATCCCATGGCATAATTGACGAAAACATCTTGGGATCTGGCTGTGCTCTGGGGATTCGCTTTGATCTGTTTCGCATTGCTACACACTCGCATGTTCGTTACATTTGATCCCCCGCTGATCCAAGCCTGAGCCGAGTTGCGCCGGGATGTGATCATGAGGCGCGGGGGACTTAGCCTGGTATCACTGTTACATACGATGCTCTCCCATGGGCAAAACTCCTCAGACATGCCGTAGTGTGAAAAAGGCCTGTGGGCCTCGGATTTGCCTCCTGATCGACCCTCCTTCCGAAGCCTTAGTGCTTCAGACCGCCTGATCGACCCCTCGTTCCGTAGCCTTAGTGTTTCAGACCGCCTGATCGACCCCTCGTTCCGAAGCCGTAGTGTTTCAGACCGCCTGATCGACCCCCGTTCCGAAGCCGTAGTGTTTCAGACCGCCTGATCGACCCCCTGTTCCGAAGCCTAGTGTGTCGCTGGGCAGAGAAAGAACCCCGGGGACTCGCGTGTTCGAAAAGCTGTACCGAGCCCCCTTTTTTTTTTTTTTGTTCAGTTCGCCAGGGGGAAGAGAGAGAGAGAGAGAGAGAGAGAGAGAGAGAGAGAGAGAGAGAGAGAGAGAGAGAGAGAGAGCCTAGGGGACACCTCTGGTATCAGCTGTGGTTGCGTCCACTACCTCAGCAGACAAAGGCAGAGTCCACGCTGGACGACCCGTGTGCCTTTGATTAGAGTCATGACCCAGATCGAGGGAGGTATCTTTCTCTCATGTGGACCGTGGCCTTGAGGGGACAACATGTCGTCAGTCGCTGTGAATCAGAGAGAGAGAGAGAGAGAGAGAGAGAGAGAGAGAGAGAGACAGAAAGGGAAGAAATGCTTCTATAAGACTAATGTATTATATATTAGCCCTAGAAATGTATCCTAATATGTAACGCGAATATATATATATATATATATATATATATATATATATATATATATATATATATATATATATATATATATATATATATATATTATATATCATTACTTTTAATCGCTGTCTCCCGCGTTAGCGAGGTAGCGCAAGGGAACAGACGAAAGAATGGTCCAACCCACGCACGTACACATGTATATACATAAACGTCCACACACGCATAAATATATATATATATATATATATATATATACGAATAAAGTGCATATGAACGCGCACCTTCATAGAACATACAAACCTCCAACAGCCAGGATCGAACCCGGGACCCCTGTGCAAGAGGCAGGCATGCTAACCGCTAGGCTATGGGACTGTATAATAGGAAACAACTGTTCGAAATACTGAGTACTCGAATACTCTGCGTCTCACAAGGGCTATGGGTCTATTATACAGTCCCATAGCCTAGCGGTTAGCATGCCTGCCTCTTGCACAGGGGTCCCGGGTTCGATCCTGGCTGTTGGAGGTTTGTATGTTCGATATATATATATATATATATATATATATATTATATGGGAGGGTATTGATTGAGAGGGTGAAGGCATGTACAGAGCATCAGATTGTGGAAGAGCAGTGTGGTTTCAGAAGTGGTAGAGGATGTGTGGATCAGGTGTTTGCTTTGAAGAATGTATGTGAGAAATACTTAGAAAAGCAAATGGATTTGTATGTAGCATTTATGGATCTGGAGAAGGCATATGATAGAGTTGATAGAGATGCTCTGTGGAAGGTATTAAGAATATATGGTGTGGGAGGCAAGTTGTTAGAAGCAGTGAAAAGTTTTTATCGAGGATGTAAGGCATGTGTACGTGTAGGAAGAGAGGAAAGTGATTGGTTCTCAATGAATGTAGGTTTGCGGCAGGGGTGTGTGATGTCTTCATGGTTGTTTAATTTGTTTATGGTTGGGGTTGTTAGGGAGGTGAATGCAAGAGTTTTGGAAAGAGGGGCAAGTATGAAGTCTGTTGTGGATGAGATAGCTTGGGAAGTGAGTCAGTTGTTGTTCGCTGATGATACAGCGCTGGTGGTTGATTCGTGTGAGAAACTGCAGAAGCTGGTGACAGTTTGGTAAAGTGTGTGAAAGAAGAAAGTTAAGAGTAAATGTGAAAAAGAGCAAGGTTATTAGGTACAGTAGGGTTGAGGGTCAAGTCAATTGGGAGGTAAGTTTGAATGGAGAAAAACTGGAGGAAGTAAAGTATTTTAGATATCTGGGAGTGGATCTGGCAGCGGATGGAACCATGGAAGCGGAAGTGAATCATAGGGTGGGGGAGGGGGCGAAAATCCTGGGAGCCTTGAAGAATGTGTGGAAGTCGAGAACATTATCTCGGAAAGCAAAAATGGGTATGTTTGAAGGAATAGTGGTTCCAACAATGTTGTATGGTTGCGAGGCGTGGGCTATGGATAGAGTTGTGCACAGGAGGGTGGATGTGCTGGAAATGAGATGTTTGAGGACAATGTGTGGTGTGAAGTGGTTTGATCGAGTAAGTAATGTAAGGGTAAGAGAGATGTGTGCAAATAAAAAGAGCGTGGTTGAGAGAGCAGAAGAGGGTGTTTTGAAATGGTTTGGGCACATGGAGAGAATGAGTGAGGAAAGATTGACCAAGAGGATATATGTGTCGGAAGTGGAGGGAACGAGAAGTGGGAGACCAAATTGGAGGTGGAAAGATGGAGTGAAAAAGATTTTGTGTGATCGGGGCCTGAACATGCAGGAGGGTGAAAGGCGGGCAAGGAATAGAGTGAATTGGATCGATGTGGTATACCAGGGTTGACGTGCTGTCAGTGGATTGAATCAGGGCATGTGAAGCGTCTGGGGTAAACCATGGAAAGTTGTGTGGGGCCTGGATGTGGAAAGGGAGCTGTGGTTTCGGGCATTATTGCGTGACAGCTGGAGACTGAGTGTGAACGAATGGGGCCTTTGTTGTCTTTTCCTAGTGCTACCTCGCACACATGAGGGGGGAGGGGGATTTTATTCCATGTGTGGCGAGGTGGCGATGGGAATGAATAGGGGCAGACAGTTCGAATTGTGTGCATGGGTATATATGTATGTGTCTGTGTGTGTATATATATGTGTACATTGAGATGTATAGGTATGTATATTTGCGTGTGTGGGCGTGTGTGTGTGTACATTGTGTATGGGGGTGGGTTGGGCCATTTCTTTCGTCTGTTTCCTTGCGCTACCTCGCAAACGCGGGAGACAGCGACAAAGCAAAATAAATAAATAAATAAATATATATATATATATATGTGTGTGTGTGTGTGTGTGTGTGTGTGTGTGTGTGTGTGTATGTATATATGTTGAGGCTTTCCAAAGTTCGTGAAGGGAAGGGAATGCATCACAAATTTTCGTCTCCGGTTGCACCAATATTCCTCCCCTCGTCCACGTCGCGTACCTAATTATTACGAGGACATAAATTATCCTCATTGTTATTGCGCTTCAGGATCCTCGTGTTGTTTCCATGAAATTGGAATATCTGGAATGCCTGAGATTTTTAGAGTCGGTTCTGTGTTGTTGTAGGTTTATGAATTACTGGAATTACGCTCTTGTGATTCCCCAGCGAAGGTGTGTGTGTGTGTGTGTGTGTGTGTGTGCCCAGTACGTCCCTCTGTGAGCGGGTGTGGTCTTAATGATTACAGATAGACAGATGGATTAGATAGATAGATAGCTGTATAGATAGATAGATTAGATAGAATCCGTGGCCAGTGTTACCAGTTGTATGAGAACTTTGCTCGCTGGTAATCTACATCTGTTGCCTCATTTCCATATCCTATTTTCTATATGGTCCTCGAGAATGGAAAACTGAATTTCGTTTACATAATTCTAAAAAGTTATATTAAGATATCGGCCGGAAGATTCAAAATTCCGGGTGGGTTGCCACATACGTCAAGATAGAAATCATCATAAGATTTCAATATTTCCATAATGACGCTGAAGGTGAGGTTTTATATATATATATATATATATATATATATATATATATATATATATATATATATATATATATATATATATGTTCTTTTTCTTTCAAACTATTCGCCATTTCCCGCGTTAGCGAGGTAGCTTTGAGAACAAAGGACTGGACCTTTAAGGGAATATCCTCACCTGGCCCCCTTCTCTGTTCCTTCTTTTGGAAAATTAAAAAAAAAAATGAGAGGGGAGGATTTCTAGCCACCCGCTCCCTCCCCTTTTAGTCGCCTTCTACGACATGCAAGGAATACATGGGAAGTATTCTTTCTCCCCTATCCCCTATATATATATATGTTCCTATGAGTCCACGGGGAAAATGAAACACGAAAAGTTCCCAAGTGCACTTTTGTGTAATAAACACATCATCAAGGGAGACACAAGAGAGAAATATAACAGTCAGTTGATATACATCGAAGAGACGAAGCTAGGACGCCATTTGGTAAACATATATATATATATATATATATATATATATATATATATATATATATATATATATATATATGTGTGTGTGTGTGTGTGTCTGTGTTGTGTGTGTGTGTGTGTGTGTGTGTGTGTGTGTGTGGGTGTGTGTGAATTTTGTTAGATGTTTGGTCGCCTCATAAGAGAGAGTTATTACCTTATTCCTTTTGTTAATAAGACCTTAATAAGCCCTTCCCTTGAGGAGGTAAATGAACTGAGAAATGAAATCATCCATTTTCTGAGAACAGAAGTCATCCATTTTTTTCTTACTGTCTTTCCCAGTATTGTAGAAAACGACGCCCCTTTGTCAGGCAGACTGGTCTGTAGTTCATCTCATCCTCGCTGTCTCCTTTCTTAAAGATGGATATGACGTTTGTCCTCTTACATTCCTTACATTCCCGTCCTCTTGCGACATCTCGAAGAACACTTTAAGTGGGTTGTTAAGTGTATCTGAACGCATCTTCAGGACGAATGGAGATATATCACCCAGTCCATTATCATCCTTTTGTTGATCAAAACTTTCTGGTATTACATTTTTAAAAGTATTTTTACCCTACATTTCAGTGGTCTCTCAGACCTCCTCTCCATTTCAAGTCACCACTGGTGTTGGGGTTGTAGTATCCACCACTGCGAATGAAAACACTATTGAATTTGACATTCCGTTCATGTCATTCCTTTTTTGTACCTTTTTCTACCGATTCCCTCCCTTCCCCTGAACCTCCTTATTCGCTGCTCTGTAGCTAATGATTCACTCCTGACGAATTCGTGGGTAGGGGAAGGCCTTCGACTGTGTCACTTTGTTCCTGGTCTCTTCTCCTGCTGTAGTCGTGTCTCTTGCCCCGTTCAGTTGCTAGCTTGGCTGACGGACTGGAGGGAGGAGCTATCGGCCTGATTCTTTGCAACGGCACATGGCAAAGCTCCATTGCTTTCAGACATCTGTTTTTGAACGACCCTCCCCTCCCTTTCCTATTTTCTTCCCCATCTGTGCTTGAGGTTAAAAGGTATTCCCCACGCCTTCCTTCCCCACGCCTTCCTTGTCCATCTTATAGAACCGTTCGCCACACTGGGCTCTCTTGGTTGCTGAATTCACGTGGCAGACGACAACTTTCACAAGCTCGACTGCGACACATCCCAAAACTACAACCACATCATAGACAGACTTCAGGAGTATGGCTTTCTACAACCGTAACCGTCACAACCCACTCCACAACCTGATTATTACCATCTGCAACGTCAGTAGAAAGGTTTCTCCACAACCATCGTCCTAATCATAACCCTCAGAACCACAAAATTACAACAATTCACTGAAATCACCCGACTGGCTGCTCACAACTATACCAACAGGTACGACCCCCCCAACCACGACCCCTGCCGTAACATCTTTCACAACCCATCACGCGGAAGAGGACAACTTCTACAAACTACATCTACAATATTCCCCCTAAACCGTCACCCCCCCACTATACACAGACCACAGGAATACAACGATCATCTACAACCATAAGCCCATGAGAGCCGTCGCAATCCAGCTACTACAATTTGATTACAACCATTCACGATGACTACAGAGAGACCCCCATCCACGATGACCACAGAGAGACCCCCATCCACGATGAACAAAGAGAGACCCCCATCCACGATGACCACAGAGAGACCCCCATCCACGATGACCACAGAGAGACCCTCATCCACGATGACCACAGAGAGACCCCCATCCACGATGACCACAGAGAGACCCTCATCGACGATGACCACAGAGAGACCCCCATCCACGATGACCACAGAGAGACCCCCATCCACGATGACCACAGAGAGACCCCTATCCACGATGACCACAGAGAGACCCCCATCCACGATGACCACAGAGAGACCCCCATCCACGATGACCACAGAGAGACCCCCATCCACGATGATCACAGAAAGACCCCCCATCCACGATGACCACAGAGAGATCCCCCATCCACAACCATGGCAGCCCATCACGGCTTTCGCCGCTCGAGCATTGATGACAACATCGAATGTAAAACATTAAGCAATCATGCACAGCTTCCCCTCCAACAGACCAGAAAATGCGACTCCAGAATCTGTGTGTGACATTCTCTAAACATTTTCCATATGTGTATTTTTTTTTTTTTTTTTTGGTCCTCGCGCTTGATGACCCGAAACTAGGGAGTCGATCACAGACCAAAAAAAAAAATAAAGGAAAATTCTTTGAAAAAGAGACCCCTCTCCCCCAACCCCGCCCCCCCTTTTTTCCCCCGTAGGGCGAAGCCAGTAGATTTTTAATAAAGATATCTTAGTTGGGGCATGATCGGGGAGAGAAGGGGGGGGAGTTTTTTTTTTTTGTCAACTGAATGATGGCCATAGTTTGGATTCTTTCAATATTCATATACCTGGTTTTTTTTTTTTTTCGTTTTCCTTTTGATGCAATCCTTCATGAAAAGGATTTCATGGAGTTTTGAATTGGCGGGGGCGAGGGGGGGGGGGAGGGTTCTGACAGAGAAACGGAGAGGTGTCCCCCCCTGTTGCAACGGAGAGGTGTCCCCCCTGTTGCAACGGAGAGGTGTCCCCCCCTGTTGCAACGGAGAGGTGTCCCCCCCTGTTGCAACGGAGAGGTGTCCCCCCTGTTGCAACGGAGAGGTGTCCCCCCCTGTTGCAACGGAGAGGTGTCCCCCCCTGTTGCAACGGAGAGGTGTCCCCCCTGTTGCAACGGAGAGGTGTCCCCCCTGTTGCAACGGAGAGTTGTCCCCCCTGTTGCAACGGAGAGGTGTCCCCCCTGTTGCAACGGAGAGGTGTCCCCCCCTGTTGCAACGGAGAGGTGTCCCCCCTGTTGCAACGGAGAGGTGTCCCCCCTGTTGCAACGGAGAGGTGTCCCCCCCTGTTGCAACGGAGAGGTGTCCCCCCCTGTTGCAACGGAGAGGTGTCCCCCCTGTTGCAACGGAGAGGTGTCCCCCCTGTTGCAACGGAGAGGTGTCCCCCCTGTTGCAACGGAGAGGTGTCCCCCCTGTTGCAACGGAGAGGTGTCCCCCCCTGTTGCTACGGAGAGGTGTCCCCCCCTGTTGCAACGGAGGGCGCACCCCTGTTACAACGGAGGACGTACCCCTGTTGCAACGGAGGGTGTCCCTGTTGTAACGGAGGGTGTCCCTCTGTTATTATGAAAAATTGTGTGTGTGGGTGTGTGTGTGTCAGTGTGTGTGTCAGTGTGTGTGTGTGGTGAAGTGTAGCCTCAGTATAACAGTAGTGTGTTCAGACTCGTACACTGACCACGGGTCTCCTGTACCACATCTCCCACAACCACGACCCCTCTATACTACACACACAACCACGACCTCATCATGTACCACCTCTCCCCTGAGTACGACCCCACGGCCCACGGACCACACCCCCTCCTCCCCACACACAACCACGACCTCATCATGTACCACCTCTCCCCTGAGTACGACCCCATGGGTCACGGACCACACCCCCCCCCACACACAACCACGACCTCATCATGTACCACCTCTCCCCTGCGGACGACCCCACGGGCCACGGACCACACCCCCCCCACACACAACCACGACCTCATCATGTACCACCTCTCCCCTGCGTACGACCCCACGGGCCACGGACCACACCCCTCCCACACACAACCACGACCTCATCATGTACCACCTCTCCCCTGAGTACGACCCCACGGGTCACGGACCACCCCCCCCCCCCCCCCGGGGGACGCCAGGCTTCCTTCAGATATCCTTTAAGAGAACCTTCTCCTCCTACCTGGACCAGATCCCTGACAGATATTGCCACTCCAAATTGGAATAAGATTTCGAGAAAATGTCTTCCCCCCTTCGAGACATTTTTTTTGTCAGACTCTTAGCTTCGTGGACTTAAGTTCGTGAAATGATTTGCCATTTTGGATGATTTCGTGTGATGTCTTTTTTGGGTACAATTCGTCAAGTTTTGCTTCCTCTCTCGCTCTCTCTCTCTCTCTCTCTCTCTCTCTCTCTCTCTCTCTCTCTCTCTCTCTCTCTCTCTCTCTCTCTCTCTCTCTCTATATATATATATATATATATATATGTATATATATATATCCCTTTGAGTCCACGGGGGAAATGAAACACGATAAGTTCCCAAGTGCACTTTCGTGAGATAATCACATCATCAGGGGAGATACAAAAAAGAAATATACATCAGTTGATATACTTGATCACGTGCTAAATTTTGATCCTTCCCCCTTTCCAATACACACATACACACACACACACACACACACACACACACACACACACACACACACACCACCACCACCACCACCTCAGCACCAAACTTGGAAGCGCTTTTACCTCAAACCAACAATATTCTTTCTCCTGAGGATCGCGCACAGACGAACACATAAAACACCCCTTAAAAAGTGCCCCCCTCCCCCCTTTGCTGCCAGTGAGAGAGAGAGAGAGAGAGAGAGAGAGAGAGAGAGAGAGAGAGAGAGAGAGAGAGAGTGAGAGAGAGAGAGAGAGAGAGAGAGAGAGTCTGAGAATATAGTGTAAACAACAGGTCACGGTTGATGATCGTGAGCGAAGGTCATTTTGACTGAAGTGCGTCGGGAGAGGCCACTTGAGGAGGAGGGAGGAGCATCGAGATTCTAAGTGTGTTTAGAGGAGCACCTTCGGCTAATATGGTCTTCATCTCCTTGGGGACCATAAGTCAGGGGGAAGACCAGAGACCCATCCACCATCTCAACACAAGATCTCTGAAAAGTCCCTAAAATGCAATTTTTTTTTTCTTCCCCCTTTTGTGATGTCTCGTCTTTTCTATTCAATTTCCTCGCCAGGTGTACACAACCAGTTGACGTAAGTTCGTACAATACGAGGGTAAAAGAATAGGGAGGATGAAGCAGTATATATATATATATATATAATGAAGGAAATACCAGGATAACTATATATATATATATATATATATATATATATATATATATATATATGGAAGGCTGTGTAGGTATGTATATTTGCGTGTGTGGACGTATGTATATGCATGTGTATGGGGGTGGGTTGGGCCATTTCTTTCGTCTGTTTCCTTGCGCTACCTCGCAAACGCGGGAGACAGCGACAAAGCAAAAAGCAAAAAAAAAAAAAAAATATATATATATATATATATATATATATATATATATAAATGAAGGAAATACGAGAAGGTGAACTACGGGAGCAAGACCTGGAGCAACTTGGGGGAGACTCGAAGCAAAGTTTTCTTTATCTCTTTACGAAGTTACCTCAGATGTAAGACTTAGTAAACCTGGTCTTGTTAATACTTCTTATCATACTCCGGACGGAAGGAAACCAAGTGTATGATGGGCGGAACTGATAAGACTTTATCTTGATGGTCCCAGGTAGAGTGATAAGTCTCATGCATTGCTAACTGCAACTGGAGACTTATGGATCAGGTATCTCTACCAGAGACAGGCGTTCCTCTGAGACTTGATAATGATTTCCAGAAGTTCCTTTTAGACTTGATAATGATCATTTCCAGAAGTTCCTTTAAGACTTGATAATGATCATTTCCAGAAGTTCCTTTCAGACTTGATAATGATCATTTCCAGAAGTTCCTTTGAGACTTGATAATGATCATTTCCAGAAGTTCCTTTCAGACTTGATAATGATCATTTCCAGAAGTTCCTTTCAGACTTGATAATGATCATTTCTAGAAGTTCCTTTCAGACTTGATAATGATCATTTCCAGAAGTTCCTTTGAGACTTGATAATGATCATTTCCAGAAGTTCCTTTTAGACTTGATAATGATCATTTCCAGAAGTTCCTTTGAGACTTGATAATGATCATTTCCAGAACTTCCTTTTAGACTTGATAATGATCATTTCCAGAAGTTCCTTTTAGACTTGATAATGATCATTTCCAGAACTTCCTTTTAGACTTGATAATGATCATTTCTAGAAGTTCCTTTGAGACTTGATAATGATCATTTCCAGAACTTCCTTTTAGACTTGATAATAATCATTTCCAGAAGTTCCTTTCAGACTTGATAATGATCATTTCCAGAAGTTCCTTTGAGACTTGATAATGATCATTTCCAGAAGTTCCTTTGAGACTTGATAATGATCATTTCCAGAAGTTCCTTTGAGACTTGATAATGATCATTTCCACTACCAGAAGAGCTTTCTGTACTGCCAATCGTCCCCTGAGACTGATGGTGTAACCCTGGGGAACGTACGTATTGTGATGCACGTAACTCCTGCTGGAGTACGTTTGGGCTGGAGACCAAGTAAGTGAATGCCAAGTGGGACCATCAAGGACGCTGAAGACAGGCCAAGACAGATGCTCCTCCGGCAGCAAATGACGTTTATCCCCTCATGATTCACAGCATTTATTTCCATTTATTGCCCTACTGGCGTGTGTATATGCGGCAATGGTATAGATAGATGAAATAAGGAACTCTAACCACTGGAACAAGTAGAAGGAAATGCCTACTGAAAATTCTGGAACTGTGCCTTCATGTACCACCACCGCTTGCTGTCGTGGGCAAGAGTTGGTTAGGTTCACATCCAGGGGTGTGCCACGAGAGAGGGAGGGAGGAAGGTACCAGCATCAAGCGAGGACGAGTGCCAGGGAGGGTTCAGAGAGAGGCCCCTCAGCGGCCCATGGTAGACAGATCAATTTTGGGGAGTCTTTTTCTGATTCGTTTCCGTGGACATCATAGAGCTCATGCGCTCCTCTCTGTTTTAAGGACTTCAGTTTCTACCGTCACGAGACCCGTTGTGGTACTCGGAAGTAATCGTGTCTCTCCTCTGTCCGTCTGTCGTCATGAGGAAGGCCCAGACGTTTGAGACTTCTGGTGGCTTCAGCACCTCACAGGAGAGTCACTGTTTAGGTTACCCGCCCAAGACCTCGGCAGTGCTAGTCCCTTAAGATACATTCAGAGGATAAACCCTCGCCTGCTGGGTCGAGTGACTCTGTCGAGAAAGTCTTTGAAAATGTGTCGCTCAAATCCACTGATGAGCTGAGATGCTACAGAAACACGTTAGGTGGGAATGATATGAATGGAAGAGGGATATATGATGGAGAACCTATATTCAACCGCTTGAGCACGGTATTGCCATATTCGACCCCTTGTGCACGACGGTACGACCGACCTGTGGCTGTGATGGCCTGGCTTCTGATCTGACTCTTTTCAAATCGAGGTATAAGGTCAGCTCATCATACTGGAAGGATCGTGTCATAGATCTTCGGGGTCATATACCGTCGTGCTCGAGGCAAGGTTAGGTTCGTCGGGGTTTGGGTGGGGGCATGATGGTAGTAGACGATATTATTCGAAATGGAGAGATTCTTGAGACAACATCATGGCTTGACGGAATGTGTGGCAGGCAAGACTCGGAACGAACCAAGGAATAGAACTTCCGTCACTAACAGAGTGATGGACGCACGCACACCTGGGTGACCTTAGATGAAGAGCGAGGATGGGTCTGCACGCTTGGGAAATCGAAAAGGTTGTACGATTGATGAAATACACTGAGAAATAAAGCAAGATCTCGATACAGCTCCTTCCCCATGCTAGCAGAAAGATTATTGAGTAAGATCTCGGTACAGCCCCTTCCCCATGCTAGCAGAAAGATAATTGATTACAGGACGATGTAAACACACACACACACACACACACGCACACACACACACACACACACACACACACACACACACACACACACATACACAAGCACACACACACACACACACACATTCACACACACACACGCGCACACACAAGGCAGTGTGTTGGGTGATGGCCAGAACCCCCAGCAATACGCTGCAAGTCATGTTGCGTGATGGTCAATAAGCGAAATGCACTTCGGACTGTCAGGGGTCTGTCTTACCCGCACCATTACGTGGGATGGAGAGTGTAGGATGGTAGGACACCAGAGGTTCCTACACAGGTACATGGGGTTAGGGGTAGTGGTGGTGCGGACTGTCATCTAAATGAAGCAGATCTGTTCCTCTTTAGTGCAGGAGTGGTGGATGTAGCCAAGCCCTCCTCTTCCATCGTTAGATGAGGTAGGCTCTCTCCTCCTCCTCCTCCTCCTCCTCCTTCTTATGGTGATGGCTGCGGCGTCTCTCATTAACAGGTCAGGTAGATATAGCTTGCCCTAACCGTGCCACATCCATTGCTGAAGGTATCGCACTCTGGAAGTCCCGTCTTGTGAGAAACTATTTGCTAATTCGCCGTTACGGTAAGAGAGAACCTCTCGGGTCCTGGAGGGTGACGAAGGAAGAAGGAGTGATCCCCTCGTGTAAGGTATTGCAGTCGTGCGAGAGGCGCTTCACATCTCTCACGCGCCTCCCGTAAGGAATTGGCTGCGACGTCTCGGGTATCCCTGCCGCCTTTGGAGGAGGATTTTTCCTTCCCTCCCGGCCGACCTCCGCACCCTGAGGACACACAAGGAACACCTGACTGCTCGGGAACGCGAGCCGGGGGAAGATTCTGTTTGCGTTTGGCGAGTCCCATGTTGACCTTACCAGCGCTGGAGGACGGGCGGACCTTCTCCCCCCCACCCGCCCC
The DNA here is from genome assembly GCF_036320965.1 of Panulirus ornatus. Taxonomy (NCBI): domain Eukaryota; kingdom Metazoa; phylum Arthropoda; class Malacostraca; order Decapoda; family Palinuridae; genus Panulirus; species Panulirus ornatus. The sequence goes on along the minus strand of NC_092248.1, from coordinate 1,843,293 downwards.
CTTTCATTGGCCATCAGGGTTGGGTCAAGGCTGGTCTGGTCATCTGTTACTTTTTCGTCAAGTTCTCTGGTCCCACGGAAAGATATGCAGTCAGATAATTGACTTATGTCCGTAATACCAACAGCCACAAATTGAATTTGGTTTGAAGTTTGTTTTAGTTCATATTGTTCCTAATGACGTTTTCTGTGACGACGTTAGAAAGTTGGGTTGCTCCGGTTTCATTCGTTGTAAGTCAGGTTGCTAACGTAGGATGATGGTACAAAGGAATAGTCACATGGATCATTCATGCTCAAGGTTTGTACCATCATGCTCGAGGATCGTACCGTCTTTCTCTAGCACTGTACCATCGTGCTCGAGGATCGTACCGTCTTTCTCTAGCACTGTACCATCGTGCTCGAGGATCGTACCGTCTTTCTCTAGCACTGTACCATCGTGCTTGAGGATCGTACCGTCTTTCTCTAGCACTGTACCATCGTGCTCGAGGATCGTACCGTCTTTCTCTAGCACTGTACCATCGTGCTCGAGGATCGTACCGTCTTTCTCTAGCACTGTACCATCGTGCTCGAGGATTGTACCGTCGTTCTCAAGCCTTGTACCATTGTTCTCAAGGATGGTGCCATCCATTAACCTAGGCCTGTACCGTCTTCCGTCAGGGATTGTACCGTCCTACGCCAGGATCGTACCGTCGTGTCCATGGGGTTCTCATGTTCCATGGCAACTTGTTAGGTTGCAGTGGCTGTTTATGGCACAATATCTTCTTGAGTGGCAGTTTCCCTTTGTAGTATGACTGCTCATACCATGCAATAACTTACAACGTAGTGTAGAAACCACGAGTGCGAAAAGGATTCGCTGTTCTGTCACTCTGTATCTCCTTAGATGATTGTGAGACTGAAAACATTATATAGTATGTCCAGATGTGTGAGGGTAGGTGCTGTGTGGGACCTGGTGTGGCACGGCTGCTTAAAATGTGGGACGCTAGGTGCTGTGGGGCACCTAGTGTGGCATAGCAGCTTAGCATGGACTATGGCAACTTTACCATGCAGCGTGTCTAACTTACCATGCACCTAGCCATGTAGAATGGCAGTTTACCGTCGACGTTTGGCAGATTTACTTGAAATGCCATATGGCAACTTACCCTGCAGTATAGCTACTTTCCATGTAGTATGACAGCTTCCTAAGCACTGTGGCAACTTGCATTAAGGGTAGGGATGGGAAACCTTGACTTTTCGTTAATACAACAGTGTGTGTGTGTGTGTGTGTGTATGTGTGTGTGTGTGTGTGTGTGTGTGTGTGTGTGTGTGTGTGTGTGTGTGTGTGTGTGTATGTCATTTAGTAACGTCGACAGTGTACATAATACATGAGATTAGAAAGACGCAAAGCTTGAGGGACGCGTAATTCTTAAAGCTTCATAGAAAGACGCAAAGCTTGAGGGACGCGTCATTCTTAAAGCTTCATAGAAAGACGCAAAGCTTGAGGGACGCGTAATTCTTAAAGCTTCATAGAAAGACGCAAAGCTTGAGGGACGCGTAATTCTTAAAGCTTCATAGAAAGACGCAAAGCTTGAGGGACGCGTAATTCTTAAAGCTTCATAGAAAGACGCAAAGCTTGAGGGACGCGTCATTCTTAAAGCTTCATAGAAAGACGCAAAGCTTGAGGGACGCGTCATTCTTAAAGCTTCATAGAAAGACGCAAAGCTTGAGGGACGCGTAATTCTTAAAGCTTCATAGAAAGACGCAAAGCTTGAGGGACGCGTAATTCTTAAAGCTTCATAGAAAGACGCAAAGCTTGAGGGACGCGTAATTCTTAAAGCTTCATAGAAAGACGCAAAGCTTGAGGGACGCGTCATTCTTAAAGCTTCATAGAAAGACGCAAAGCTTGAGGGACGCGTAATTCTTAAAGCTTCATAGAAGGACGCAAAGCTTGAGGGACGCGTCATTCTTAAGGCTTCATAGAAAGACGCAAAGCTTGAGGGACGCGTAATTCTTAAAGCTTCATAGAAGGACGCAAAGCTTGGGGGACGCGTCATTCTTAAGGCTTCATAGAAAGACGCAAAGCTTGGGGGACGCGTCATTCTTAAAGCTTCATAGAAAGACGCAAAGCTTGAGGGACGCGTAATTCTTAAAGCTTCATAGAAAGACGCAAAGCTTGAGGGACGCGTAATTCTTAAAGCTTCATAGAAAGACGCAAAGCTTGAGGGACGCGTAATTCTTAAAGCTTCATAGAAAGACGCAAAGCTTGAGGGACGCGTAATTCTTAAAGCTTCATAGAAAGACGCAAAGCTTGAGGGACGTGTAATTCTTAAAGCTTCATAGAAAGACGCAAAGCTTGAGGGACGCATCATTCTTAAAGCTTCATAGAAAGACGCAAAGCTTGAGGGACGCGTCATTCTTAAAGCTTCACCCAAGCCTTTGCTGTTCTTCCTGTTAAGGATAATGTTACGATTCGTTCCGTAAAACAACAACGGCTTATTTTTTTTTTTTTTTTCTTTTCCAGGTGATTATTTGTTGCCGACACGTCTCACGGGGGCGCGCCACTGGGAGGAGGAGGGAGGTGAAGAGAGTAAAAGAGGATGTTCAAAAGTTACGAGGAAGCCGACTCTCAAAGATCTCCACAGATGCGAGAGAGACTTTATGAAGTAGTTGAGGAAGTGTGGCCTTGCTGCTGGGGAATAGACTCATTAAGGTAATGTGGTTGGCATGGGAGAGAGAGAGAGAGAGAGAGAGAGAGAGAGAGAGAGAGAGAGAGAGAGAGAGAGAGAGAGAGAGAGAGAGAGCCGTGTGGTTCCGCAAGGGAGGGAGGATCGCGAGGGACTAGGAATGAGAAAGAATAGAAGCAAGAAATGGTGAAAGGACAATAACTCGCTCAGGGAGAGAGAGAGAGAGAGAGAGAGAGAGAGAGAGAGAGAGAGAGAGAGAGAGAGAGAGAGAGAGAGAGAGAGAGAGAGAATGGATGGCAGGGCAGGGGATGGAAGTTCTCTTGAGCCAAGTGAGACCAGAGAATGGTTGGTTGTGATGTCTGTTTCCTTCCATACATTGACTTACCATCGGAACTCCTTCCCCTCTCGTGTGTATCTCTCCCAGCAGTTACGACCCGCCTCTTTCCCCTTCGCTGCTCAGCTCTGGAACTCTTTACCCGCGTCTTTCCTGACGGCTGAGACCTAACCCACTTCCATGGGCAGGTATTTTCCCACTTCCTCAGAAACCTTGATTTCTTCCACTTTTCCTCTTGACTCCTTTGTCTCTTCCTCCATTTCGATGTTTCATTCAAGGTCTTAGCCTCGACGTGCGTGACCAGAGCCTATGACAGAAGAAGGAAAGATAGAATAGAAGCAAATCCTAACATTTGATAACCATGATTTTCACCCGTATTTGCTCAACTCGTGTTCAAACAGATAGATGTATAATGCAACGTACACGGGACCTGGCGCTCCTGGACTCCATGTGGTTACACATCAGGTTGAAAGTCATCTTCGCTGAGGTGGTTCTGTCATCATCTTTGGACGAAGAGGTGTACAGTCTCATTGAGGAACTTCTCTCTCCGAAGGAATCTATCAGTTCCTTGCTACTGATTGTAGCGCAGCCTTGAAACTTCAGGAGGCCCTTAAAAGAAGAATATGAGGATAGAGTGGTGCATGTCTGATGTGTACTACATGTTCAGCTGTCGGTGGCGTTTCAGCAGGCAGGTTCGGACGTGATGCAAATGGCAAGCCAGAGCTCTTACCAGCATCCGAGATACAGTTACTAGATCGTAATACAGACAGTAAAGAGCAGCGTTCCCAACTGCTGATGATAAATGAATGGAATTATCCGGTACTGAGGGAGAAAAGAAGTATAACGTATATTTCACATCACTGGTAATGCTCAGTTCTGGTGATAATCTAGTGAGGAGAAGCCGTCTTGGCCAGAGGACCGGCTCCATCTGGAAACAGTGCCATTCCATAGAAGCCTCAGCGATTTCTGGAATGCCTCCCACTTCTGCTGTGTTGCTTGATGTCGCACGTCCATCCAGCACATTTCGAAGTCTTAGTTCGGCTTGTGTCACCTGTAGCACACCTGAATCTCCCAGCACCACCTCACTGTGGATGGAAGGTGAGTTACTCCGTCGTCATTGGCCCAAGATATTCTTTCTGCGAGCTGTTTGCGATTAGCATGATGATGATGATATTGATTCAGAGGTGGCAGGCAAGAACGGAGATTTCCAGTGATGCCTCTGGAGCATATCGATAGATTGCCATGTATTATTCCATATGGCTCTCCGGCGCTTTATGTCTGTATTGGAGTACCGCAGGATTCAGGCATGAATTGTGACAAACTCGAGACGAGAAGGGCAGAATGGTGTAAGACTCAACAAGGAACTCCGTCTCGCTTCCAAACAGCGCTGGACTACTTTTGACACTGGTGCCGTCATTCTCGAGGTTACGATCCATGAACACAATGGCACGACGCTTGGTTATGACACCCTGGCATTTTTAGTCAAGCCCCTCTGGGTCTAGTCAGAGTCCAGGCCATCATATATCATGCTGAAGGGTTTATTGACATGGGAGTAGTAACATTGCTGTATGTATGGATATCACATTCTATGATTATCAGTTGTAGACACTTAGTTAATTCCATTTTCTCTCTTATTTGGTAAACATTGTGCTACTGTGGATGTCATGTATCAAAACTGGTGTTGAAGAAACTGTCTTTCCAGACCTGGTTCTCAAGAGACTGGTCTATCATAGCCTGGCCTTTTAGAAACCGGCCTTCCAGAACCTAGTCTTTCAGAAACTGTTCTTTAAGAAACTGATCTCCCAAAACCTGGACTTCAAGAAACTAGTCTTCCAGGAGCTGACCTCCAAGCCTTTGGTCTTCCAAAACCTGGTCTTCAAGAAAATGGTCTTCCAGGACCTTGGTCTTTCAAACCCTGGTCTTCAAGAAAATGGTCTTCCAGAACCTGGCCTTTAAGAAACTAGTCTTTAAGAACCTGGTATTTTAGAAACGGTCTTCTTGAACCTGGTCTTCAAGAAATTAGTCCTCCAGAACCTTTTCTTCCAGAAACCAATCTTTCAGATTGTGGTCATCAAGAAACTGGTCTATCTGAACTAGTCTATTACAATTTTGGTGTTCCAGAACCTGGTCTTTATGAAACTTGTCTTCCAGAACATGTCTGTCAAATGACTGGTCCTCTGTTACCTGATCTTTCAGAAAGTGATCTTTCTGAATGAATCTCCTTCAACGTGGGTTTCCCTGAACTAGTCTAGCAGAAACGAGGATTTCAGAATTTTGCCCTTCCAGGACCTGGGTACTGTAACTCAAGAGTTTACAGCATAGCGAGTGATTTAACATGATACACGATTCGTTATCCTGACTTGTGTTACGAAAGTCTTACACATGTTGGCAGGGTCTGCTCTTCATCAGGTTCACATCTTAAAAATCTTGTTGAATGTGTTCCAGACTGTCCTCAAGCATGATTAACTCGCGTGCCATCAGCCCACACCTCCCCAGTTCAGCGCCACGAACACCCTCCGGAAACTCATGAATGAGACAGCGAAGCAGCAGCATCTTACTCGTGCACTGAGACAGCGAAGCAGCAGCACATTACCCGAGCACTGTTTTGAATCATGACTTTATTCACTGCTCTCCCTATGGCCTCGATCGAGACATTAGAGCTTCAAGGGGTTCATTTCCTGTCGCTGCTGTCTTCATGACTGAGACAATGAGGCTTCATGCTACCCGAATGATGGTTCGTACTGTACATTGCTCCTCTCCAATCTTTTGCTCCCCACGACAGTGAAAATCTCTCTCTCTCTCTCTCTCTCTCTCTCTCTCTCTCTCTCTCTCTCTCTCTCTCTCTCTCTCTCTCTCTCTCTCTCTCTCACACACACACACACACACACAGATTGACCATATATTGAGTCGTGGGATAAATTCTTCGTCATCGTTCAAACCAAGTTTTATAAAGAGCATTATCACAGTATTCCCAAGGCGATCCTTCTTGCTCGGCCGGAGTCGGGCCCCGACCAGGAGAACGCTTCAGACGGTTCGCTGAACCAAATGCCTGTACCATTACCGTCAGATGAGACCATTAAGGCCTGACAGTTGAAAATCCTCCCTCCCCCCCCACAACCCTCACCCCACCCCACAATCCCTAACCCCCACAACCTCTCCCCTCCCACTTTTTTTCCAGCTGGGCTAATTCCGAGCGCCGCTGAAAACAGCATAACAAAACAAAGTTTTACTCGACTGAGAAACCTCATTTTATGAAATGGATTTTAGACACGGATGACTTATTCTTTTCCCCAAGTTAATTTGATAATGAGTTCCTCCCCCACCCCACTCACAATGAGTGTGTTTCAAACACTCGACTCTCTTAACCTCTTTTTCTCCCACACGGTTTTTCAAATGCAACAGTAAATGTCTCTTCTACAAATACCGGATTATTTATTTTTTTTTCTATTTTTTGTGCGGGACTTTTGTCCATGTGAAATGATAGGTTTTGTGAGCTGGCTTCTGCACACACACACACACACACACACACACACACACACACACACACACACACACACACACACACACACACACTTATGTCTCTCTCTCTCTCTCTCTCTCTCTCTCTCTCTCTCTCTCTCTCTCTCTCTCTCTCTCTCTCTCTCTCTTTCATCATGGAACTGAGCCATGATTTTTTTCCCCCCCCGCATGGCGATAACTGAACGCACTTGACGGGGCATCGTGTGTGAAGTGGGTCGGGTGAGTGGTTGCGCTCAGGTGCGTTCTGTGGGTTTGTTATTGCGTGTACGCTACTGCCACAGGGGGATACGTGGAGGCCCTTCATGTTCTCATGGGGTTGCCTCATGGTATGTGGTGTTCTCATGGGGCTACATCATGGTATGTGGTGTTCTCATGGGGCTACATCATGGTATGTGGTGTTCTCATGGGGCTACATCATGGTATGTGGTGTTCTCATGGGGCTGCATCATGGTATGTGGTGTTCTCATGGGGCTACATCATTGTATGTGGTGTTCTCATGGGGCTGCATCATGGTATGTGGTGTTCTCATGGGGCTGCATCATGGTATGTGGTGTTCTCATGGGGCTACATCATGGTATGTGGTGTTCTCATGGGGCCACATCATGGTATGTGGTGTTCTCATGGGGCTACATTATGGTTTGTGGTGTTCTCATGGGGCTGCATCATGGTATGTGGTGTTTTCATGGGGCTGCATCATGGTATGTGGTGTTCTCATGGGGCTGCATCATGGTATGTGGTGTTCTCATGGGGCTGCATCATGGTATGTGGTGTTCTCATGGGGCTACATCATGGTATGTGGTGTTCTCATGGGGCTGCATCATGGTATGTGGTGTTCTCATGGGGCTACATCATGGTATGTGGTGTTCTCATGGGGCTACATCATGGTATGTGGTGTTTCATGGGGCTGCATCATGGTATGTGGTGTTCTCATGGGGCTGCATCATGGTATGTGGTGTTCTCATGGGGCTGCATCTTGGTATGTGGTGTTCTCATGGGGCTGCATCATGGTATGTGGTGTTCTCATGGGGCTGCATCATGGTATGTGGTGTTCTCATGGGGCTACATCATGGTATGTGGTGTTCTCATGGGGCTACATCATGGTATGTGGTGTTCTCATGGGGCTACATCATGGTATGTGGTGTTCTCATGGGGCTACATCATGGTATGTGGTGTTCTCATGGGGCTACATCATGGTATGTGGTGTTCTCATGGGGCTGCATCATGGTATGTGGTGTTCTCATGGGGCTGCATCATGGTATGTGGTGTTCTCATGGGGCTACATCATGGTATGTGGTGTTCTCATGGGGCTACATCATTGTATGTGGTGTTCTCATGGGGCTGCATCATGGTATGTGGTGTTCTCATGGGGCTGCATCATGGTATGTGGTGTTCTCATGGGGCTGCATCATGGTATGTGGTGTTCTCATGGGGCTACATCATGGTATGTGGTGTTCTCATGGGGCTACAACATGGTATGTGGTGTTCTCATGGGGCTACATCATGGTATGTGGTGTTCTCATGGGGCCACATCATGGTTTGTGGTGTTCTCATGGGGCTGCATCATGGTATGTGGTGTTCTCATGGGGCTACATCATTGTATGTGGTGTTCTCATGGGGCTACATCATGGTATGTGGTGTTCTCATGGGGCTACATCATGGTATGTGGTGTTTTCATGGGTAATACATGAATACTGTCATTGCAGGAATTCCCTGCCTTTATTAGGACGCAGAAGACATTATCGCAAATATTCTGCTCCTTCTGTAACACAATGTCCAGCAATTTGATCTTTTTTTTCTTCAAAGAAAGAATCCCGACTCTTGATCACTTAGTTTTTGACTTTTGTCTGTAGATGTAGGAAAAATGTGATTTCATTTCAAAGGTGTTGTGTTTAGAACAGCTAGGGCAGGTCTGTGTCACGATTGTGTTTGATGCTTTGAATCTGGAGTTGAAAAGACGCGCAATGGGATCTAAACGTCTTTTTACGTTTCATCTAGGAGCCACCGTCTGTCTGTCTGTCTGCGGCGAGGCCCTACGCGCAGGCGCTATCTGTTGGAGGAGAAAACCCTGTCGCAACTTCTGCTACGGGCACGTAAGTACACGCTCTCTCTTTTTCCGTCTCTCTTGTTCACATTAGGTTGGCGCCAGCGGGAGCCACTCCTCAACGCAGAGCGCAAAGGTAGGTCGATTACCCCCGCTGGCGCCCAGGTAACGAGACGTCCTCTCTGAATACAAGTCTCTCCAGTGATTACCATTTGAATCTGTACAACATGTAGTGACACATCAACACGTCGTGGTATAGACTTTTCTCCGTCCGTACGTGCGGTCAGGATCGACCCGGGACCATCTGAATGTCGACACAATAGCATTCGATCCTTTTTTTGGGGGGGGGGGTAAGAGTATGTGACGAATGGACTCCTGGAGGAGTTGGACGCTGTGGTCGAGGAGACGCGTTCCTCTACCACATTCAAGAAGGGAGGGGTTTGTCTACATTGTCTCCTCTGTGTGATCTAGATTGAGGGAGACTCGGGCGGTGTCTCCTGCATCTTGGGAGGCTCTGGAGGCCTCACTTGACCTGTTGCTATTGGGGACACCAAAGGTCTGGTGTCCCATTTACGTCCCCACACTGTTAGGGGGGGTCTGGAGGCGTGAGCTGTCCCATTTACGTGTTTCGTACTCAATCAGGGGGTGTTGAGCTGTCCCATTTACACGTGTCGCAGCTGCGTGAGAGGGTCTCAAGGGAGTGAGGTGAGGTGAAGGGGCGTCTTAGGCGAGTGAGGTGAGGTTAGCGGGGTTTTAGGGGAGTAAGGTGAGGTTAAGGGGGACCCCATGGAGGTGAGGTGAGGTTAGGGGAGTCTTAGGGGTGTGAGGTGTGGTGAAGGGGGAGGGGGTTCGTCTCCAGGGAGTGAGATACCATCTCCCCCGCGGCTTGTGGCCTGAGGCTCGCAAGGACACGTCGGACACACTACCACCACCACCACACACCCACTACACACTCCCGAGCTAAAATGGGAGGCCCGCCTCCCTCCCTCCATCATTCGGCTGGCCGCTGGGGAAATGCGCTTCAATTTCCCCGGGATTCAGCTGGCCACGGTGTAAGAACCTGATCCACGGATTGCAGGAGGCGTTCACAAGGGGTCTCCCCTCTCCTCCATCCTCGTCATCATTAACCCCCCACCCCGAGCCAAGGGCTGTGGGAGATTCCGTAGCTACGGTGATGATCGTAGCCACCTGCTCTCACCATTCCCCCCCCCTTAGCCAGCGCCGCTCGACAATCCCTTCCTCCGTCAATGGACAAGATTGTGATTGATTTGCTCTTCTTGCACAACGCCAGAACGAAACAGCGAATGGTGGATGACCGAGTAGCGGAGAGAGAGAGAGAGAGAGGAGAGAGAGAGAGAGAGAGAGAGAGAGAGAGAGAGAGAGAGAGAGAGAGAGAGAGAGAGATTGTAACAACAGTTGTATGTTGTTAGAACGATCAGCGAGAGATTCTTACAACAGCTGTTCAGCGAGAGATTGTCACAACAGTTGTATGATATTCGTACACTGCCGAGGATGGTTGTAAGAGGGTCATGTGGTTGTGAGGTAAACCCTGTGGGTCACTAGCGAAAGATGACCTCCTTCCATGTTGACCTCATGTGTTATTTTGGTAACAGCTGATGACCACTGTCTGGGGCTGATCATGCTATAAGTGTTATCTGGGCTATAGCTAAAAATCCTCCTCACTAAAAGCAAAGTGTAATGTTATCCTGGTTACAGATGACCTCTACTGCCATCAGCGTGTGTATAGTGTTATCCCAGAGAAGCACAAACACGAGGTAGTTATGACTGGTTCAGTTTAATAACAAAGAAGACAATAAAGATGACACTCAGATATCTTTACTGTCTCTTGCGGACATACAGAGCTAAGAGGGAAAACAGTTAAGTCGAAGTTCCGAAGTGTTTCAACTAGGGAAAGACTCGTAATAGGATATTACAGATATCCAGTCCTTTTTTTTTTAAACTTTAAATTTCGTATCACCAACACATCAACGCATTAAAATTCGTTAGGAAATCTGAGGAAGAATATGCTTTTATGTGTGACGGATTCTGGAGGAGAATTTCTCGCGCCTCAAAAAGCTTCCAGACGAGGGAGAGAGAGAGAGAGAGAGAGAGAGAGAGAGAGAGAGAGAGAGAGAGAGAGAGAGCTTGGGGCTGGCTGGTGCGGGACTGAAAAGCGTAATGTGAAACCATTGTTAATCTTCATGGGGAGACGTTGAAGGTGCAAGAGTATGCCAGCGATATGTTCAATATTCCATTTACCGCACCACTTTCCAGATTAGTCCCCACCTCCCACCTTGCCCCCCCACCACCTCCCCGAAATCCGAAACTGAGGGAGGGAGGGAGTGAGGGAACGGGGCTGGGATGATCTGTTCTCAGGATCGTTCGTATAAAGAGAGACTTCACGTCGCGCGAAGTAAGAGTCAAAGCTGATGGTACTCCACGCACGACCTTTCGTCGTCGTCGTGGAAGGCAAGACGTACCTACGGGTGTGATGACGCAAGTTCTTGGTTCCTCCCCCATCATGAGCGGACCATGATAGCCCTAGTGTGGTGGCTGACGGTGCATGTGGCGTCTTACAGTATCGTCCATTGAGGATATTTGTAATACACCCGGACTGTAAGGAGACATAGTATGTAAACATAGACATACGTTACCAAGAACCCGTGATTAATGGCGTCCTGAAAACACGGATTTCTAAGCGTTCTCGTGTTGGTCACACCTTCAGGGTGTATGTAGAGGAATGGGAGTAAGGGAGAAGATAACAGCAGTGGCACGCACGTACGTACGTACAGAGTGATCTCACCAGTCCAGGAGACCTGGCGTGCTCATCAGCCAGGGGGAGCACGCCAGGTCGCAGCCTTCACACGGCGGGAATATATCTTGGCTGCTTAGCAAGTCAACTTCACCTTACCCCATCCTCAGACAGCCGACCCCCCCAGGGCCTCCTGCATCACACAGTCTTTCTACTCCCCCGCAAGGGCCTCCAACACCACCCGGTCTTTCTACTCCCCCGCAAGGGCCTCCAACACCACCCAGTCTTTCTACTCCCCCCAAGGGCCTCCAACACCACCCGGTCCTTCTGCTCCCCCAAGGGCCTCCAACACCACCCAGTCTTTCTACTCCCCCAAGGCCCTCCAACACCACCCGGTCTTTCTACTCCCCCCAAGGGCCTCCAACACCACCCGGTCCTTCTGCTCCCCCAAGGGCCTCCAACACCACCCAGTCTTTCTACTCCCCCAAGGGCCTCCAACACCACCCGGTCCTTCTACTCCTCCCAAGGGCCTCCAACACCACCCGGTCTTTCTACTCCCCGCAAGGGCCCCCAACACCACCTGGTCTTTCTACTCCCCCCAAGGGCCTCCAACACCACCCGGTCCTTCTACTCCCCCAAGGATCTCCAACACCACCCAGTCTTTCTACTCCCCCCAGGGGCCTCCAACACCACCCGGTCCTTCTACTCCCCCAAGGGCCTCCAACACCACCCAGTCTTTCTACTCCCCACAAGGGCCTCCAACACCACCCGGTCCTTCTACTCCCCCAAGGGCCTCCAACACCACCCAGTCTTTCTAGTCCCCCCAAGGGCCTCCAACACCACCCGGTCCTTCTACTCCCCCAAGGGCCTCCAACACCACCCAGTCTTTCTACTCCCCCCAAGGGCCTCCAACACCACCCGGTCCTTCTACTCCCCCAAGGGCCTCCAACACCACCCAGTCTTTCTACTCCCCCCAGGGGCCTCCAACACCACCCGGTCCTTCTACTCGCCCAAGGCCCTCCAACACCACCCAGTCTTTCTACTCCCCCCAGGGGCCTCCAACACCACCCGGTCCTTCTACTCCCCCAAGGGCCTCCAACACCACCCAGTCTTTCTACTCCCCCCAAGGGCCTCCAACACCACCCGGTCCTTCTACTACCCCAAGGGCCTCCAACACCACCCGGTCTTTCTACTTCCCCCAAGGCCCTTCAACACCACCCGGTCTTT